>NC_081411.1:426992496-427112496 GCF_030272615.1 Cryptomeria japonica | reverse complement strand
CATCATATATATCTAACATAATAACCACTCTTTGTGATGAAAGAAAAAATAGCTTAAATGCCTTACATTACACCCAAAACTTTCACTAAACAATGTAGAAGATGGCCTTCAAGCTAAAAGTGGAATGTTCCACCCTTTTCACTAAACAATGATTGTATTACTTTATAATATATTATTTAAAAGTTATACATTTTTACTAATTAGTTGTAATCTTGACTTGAACCTCTTTTATTTACTATAATCACCTACCAAAATTATATAATACAATATCTAAAAAGTAGGTCTTGCCAAGCTTGATTTTTTAACATTATACATTATAGTAATGTTCATAGAAAGTCCAAATTCTCATTATAGTCTATCAACTAAATTTACAATGCTTTACAACACCCCACACACATAAAATTTAACTAAAAATCTTTTTAAAAAAAATAAATAAATGCATATTATATTAATTTACTCTAATATCCCATCAAAATTATTCAATATAATATCTAAAAACCAAATCTTTTTTAAGCTTGATTTTTCTCACATAATGTTAAGAGAAAATCCAAAATCTCATTTTAATCTATTAACTAAATTTACAATGCTCTACATTAACCGGGACATTTTAATAATTGCTTAGTGCAAAAAAAAAAATGCAGTGCAGTGGGTAATCATCTCGACAGCTAGGGCACCGAGGGTAGTGAGCATCGCCCAGCGGCCATGAATTAGCTCGCACTCCCGAAATCGCTGCAGGCCGAACGCCTCACTGTAGGGCTGAAAAGGCGTGGTGTTCACATCCTGTCTGTCGAAGCGCACAGTTTCGATCAGATCTCCGGCCAAGTTCTTGGCCTAGTTTTGGTCCAATTCATCCAAGTCACATTGCAAATACTCTACGGGTTTCCCCAATCCCAGGGGGTCAAACCCGTAGTCTCCAACTAGAGATCCATCCAGCCATTCAGGGGCCATGGCACCCGAAAACCACAAAGGCATGTCAGAAAAAGAGCCTCCTTTGGGCTTTGGGGGTGGAGATTTCTTGGTCTTGGCCTTGGTGCCGCCGAATCCGAAGCACGCAAATACTTTGAAGTTTTTGCTTCCATGGCTGTTGCCTGCAGAGTGTAAGGAATTTAGTTTGTGGCCGCATAGCTAGGCCGACGATGAGGAGGAGAGAGAGGAAGCCATGATTTTTTCTTTCTTCCTTTGCCCGCTCTGTTGTTTGTTTCTCTGGGTACCTATGCAATAATAATAATAGTTGAGGTCGGCTGCATCTTCGCTTTCAAAATAAAAGATCTGGATTACAAGGACACACAGAGGATGGCAGATGGTGATGGCATCCAGGGATATTCAAAGAAACCTCTAGGAATGGCGAACAAGAAAATGCGATGGGCAGATGTGCCATTTGACGATCATGATTTGGCTCAATTACAAACTTCTGATCATTCTCCTCAATGGGTTGTCAAGGATGGTTGCTGTCGTGACTTGGCTTATGACAAATTCCTGCCGGCTTCGTCATATTTTCGCAAATTTACAGGTAATTTTGTTCCAAAACCTTCGCGTTCTTATTATAAATCTTCTATTCTCAAGGCATTAATATTTCAGGGTATTCTGGGTCCTCATCCTGTTGATCTCCCAAAGACTCCTTTTAAGCATTTTCATTCCTTTTTTGGTTCTAAAAAACCTAGGAAGCATAGATATGTTTCTCCTCAACCGCCATTTGACATCTGTGATGGCTCCCCGCGTCCTGATGGTTTTTCCCCATTATTTTCTTCTGGATCTCCCTCCCAGGATTGTAATCCTTCCCTCCCATCTTATGTTACCTAGCCAAATAACACTTTGGGTTCGAACCCTCACTCCCTTTCTTCCCCGAATGACATTCATGTTGCTAAATGAGCTCCCTTCCATCCAAATCCAGTTCCCCATAACTCTCCCTTTGCATTTTCCAGTTCAATAAGGGGTAATCCACATTCTTCTGTGCAGTATAAGGTTATATTCCCTGATTACATGATTCAAGACTTTGTGAAGTTATTGCGTTCTACTGCCCTCATTGGTAAGCTTCTTTCTCCAGTTTCTTTTGGTAAACTGTTAACATGGGTAAAGTCTAATTGGGATGGTATGAAGGATTTATTTCTGTTTGATAAAGATTCTCTATATTTCACTGTGATTTTCGATTCTGAAAAGTATAGGGATTATGTGCATAAATTTAAAGGGTGGTTTTGTTTTGGGATAGGAATTTTTACCTATGCTTGGTCTCCTCATTTTGATATTCAATCGGCAAAGCGACAGTTTATGCCCTTCTGGGTAACTTTCTCGGGTCTTCCTTTGGAGTATCGTGATATGTATATGGTTGAAATCTTGGCAAACAAATTGTGCATTTTTATTAAGCATGATTTAGTTCCTTTCGAACAACCTCATCTTTAGGGATTGCTGGTTATTAAATCTGTCTAAACCCATTCCCTCTGAGATTACTATTTGCTCCAAATATGGTGCATGGATTCAGCCTGTGGTGATTCAAGATTCGATCGCTATTCATTCTTGTGCTCCGTTACTTGGCCATTTCACCTCTCAATGTTGTGGTGTTTCCAATGCACCTTGACAAGTTTGTTTAGATTTTTCATCTGATTTTCGCCAATGTTATCTTTTTAAAAGTAAGGATCGTCAGTCTTTAAAGGATCATAATGTTAAGGATTCTGATCCTTTACCTCTTTCTGTAACATCTCTCATTCCTTTTTCTGGATATACAGTATATGATGTGCCTCTGATGTATTTTACTTTTCTCTGCTCTTTGGCCGTGTTCTTCTTTGTTCTGTCTGCCATTCATCGGTTTTGTTCTGTTAAGTTTCTTCCTAGTCCTTTCAAGGATTATTGGTCTTCTGAATTTCGTTTTGAACCTTTTCTGTTCTCCTCTGTGAGTTTTTTTCAAATTTCTTGTCCTTCGGTTCCGTTTCCAAAATTGTTGTTACCTTTGAATGGTTGCACAAACCATTGTTTTGTTAATTCTTCTCCTCGTTCTTCTTTTGTGGGTCTGGTGGATGATACCAAAATTGTTCATAGTTTGATTTTTGATAGTGATTCTTTTTTGCCCATTCCAAGGTCCCCTTCTTCTCTTTCCATTTCTGAAGAGAAGATTCAGCTTATTGCTTCAGATATTTTATTTTCAGTTTCTTATGATCTATTTGATGAGATTGTTGCAAAAGAATTTCCTAAATTTTCGTTTTCTTCTGCTTCTACCTCTTCGAGGCCTGTCCATGATGGTTGTCATGTTTCCTCTTCTCAGCCAAATTCAGTTGAAGGTGTGGATGCGAATCTTATTGATAGTCCTTCTTCAACTGTTTCTAATGTGTATGGATTTTATTTCTCTCAGAAGCTAGCCTTGGAGCAATCTCCTTCTATTTCCCCCCTATTGTTAAAACTCCTAAGAAGAGGGGTCGAAAACCAAAATTGGCCAAAATCAAGGAGGAGATTGCGGCTGGTATTCAATCCACTATTATAGAGAATTTTTCTTCCCATGTCAAAACAAGGAGGGCATGTTTCTCTCCTTGTGATAAATGAGGATTTTATCTTGGAATGTCAGGGGCTTAAATGCCCATGACAAAAGGGGAAGGATCAAGAAATTTCTTGATTCTTCAAAAGTGGACATCATCTTATTGCAAGAGTCTAAACTTTCTTAGGATTCTTTTGATAACATAATTTCCAAATGGTCCCTTTGGAAAGCTGTTCATGTTCCTTCTTTGGGTGCTTCTGGTGGTCTTATAACTTTATGGAATCCTAAATCAGTCAAAGTTGAGATGTTATCTTTTGCTTCTCATTGGTAGTTGTTAAAGGTTGACTGGTTTGAAGTCTCTTTTGTTATGTTTAATATTTATGGTACGACTTCTCCTTCAGATAAAACTAACTTATGGGATTCCTTAACTGAATTGTTTTTACAATATGATGATTTTTTTATTGTGCTTGGGGGTGATTTTAATGCTCTCCTTTCCTCGAATGAAAAAAGAGGGGGTAATCCTACAACTCAGAAGGTTATTAATGACTTTTCTTCCTTTGTACAAAATAGTGTGTTATACGATATTTTCCCTTCTAATGGTTCTTTCACTTGGACTAATAGGATATCTAAATGCTAGATTGCCTCTCGCCTTGACAGATTTCTTATTTCCTTAAACCTACGTTTGAGCAACTTTTCCTTTTCTTCTGAGATTCTTACCCCCTCAGATTCTGACCATTTCCCAATTTTGCTCAATTTTGATAAATTGGATCATGTTCCCTCTGTTAGACCTTCTTTTAAGTTTGAGAAAATGTGGATCACTCATCCTCATTTTCTTTCTTTATTATAGCAATGGTGGATAAGTGCTCTGTTTTGCAAAGGGACCAAGATGTTCCAGTTTTATTCCAAACTGAAATTCGTGAAATCTCAAATTATGGCTTGGAATAAATTGGTCTTTAAGAATATTTTTCATGAAAAAGAGGCAGTTGCCAATGATTTGAAGGTTGTTAATGAGGATATTATTAGACATGGCACTAATTCCTCCACTAATGATGCTCAAAAGAAATTGCAAGCTTACTGGGAGATCCTTTGCTCTCGGGTTGAAATCTATTGGTAGCAAAAGTCTCGTGAGGTTTGGCTTAAAGAAGGTGACAAGAATACTGCCTTCTTTCAAGCTGAAGCCAAGCTTAAAAGAGCTGCTTCTACAATTTTTAGTATTAAGGATTCTAAGTCTGGTTATGTCCTTAATTCAGATCAGCAGATTAGAGAGGAGGGGGTGTCTTTTTTTAAGGAATTGTTGTCTCCTTTTTCTTCTTCCTCCATGGATCATCATGTGGGTTCTATCCCCTCCCTTTTTTCCCATGAGGATAATAACTTTCTTATGAGGCCTTTTTCTTTAGATGAGCTTCATTCTGTTGTTTTTTCCATGACCCCTAACAAAGCTCCAGGTCCTGATGGGTTTACTATCTTGTTCTTTTAGAAATGTTGGGATTTTATTGGTTTTGACTTATTAATGGCTTTGGAAGAGTCTAGGAGGGGTGGGTATATCCTTAAAAAATTTAACATCACTTATATTGCCCTTATCCCGAAATCTAAGAATCCCCAAACTTTTGCTGAATTTAGACCCATTTCTTTGTGCAACTCTATTTATAAAATCTTCACCAAGGCTATTTATTTAAGACTTAAAATTCTCCTTCCTCATATAATCCCTCCTCAACAAGGAGGTTTTGTTCTGGGTCGTGAAACTCATGAGGGTGCAATTGTTGCTCATGAAACTTTACATTCCATAAATTCGTCCAATATCCCAGCTTTTGTGGTCAAACTTGATATGATGAAGGCTTATGATAAAGTTTGCTGGGCTTTTTTGCTCAAAGTTTTGAGAAAATTTGGTTTCTCTGAAAGCTGGTGTAAATGGATCAAGAGTTGTATTTCTACTGCTTCATTTTCTGTCATCATTAATGGAGCTCCCTCTGGATACTTTTCTTCAACCCAGGGTGTTAGACAAGAAGATCCTTTATCTCCTTTCTTATTTATCATTATGGCAGAAGCTTTTAGTCGATTGGTTATTAAGAAAAGGGATCTGGGCTTTTGGCAAGGGGTATTAATTCCTAACTTTGATATGTCAATCACTCATAACCTTTTTGCTGATGATACACTTTTATTTGGGTCTTCTTCTATTCAACAGGCTACTCATATTAAATTTATTCTGGATACTTATATTGCTGGATCTGGCCAACAGATTAGCCCCCATAAATCCAAGATCTTCATTTTTAATACTCCTCAGTTGGTGGCTGATAGACTTGTGAATATCTTAGGTTTCCCAGTAGACTCTCTTCCTTCTACCTATTTGGGGATTCCTTTCTTTATGGGATCTGCCAAGTCTTCTATTTGGAATTCGGTTATTGAGAGACTTAAATCTCGTATTTCTACTTGGAAGGCTAGGTGGTTGTCTCTTTCAGGTAGGATACTTCTCATTAAAACGGTCCTATCTGCCATTCCCAATTACTATATCTCAGTTCTTCAAGCTCCTAGATCAATCATCTCCCAAATTTAAAAGATTATTCGATCTTTTCTTTGGAAAAACAACATGATAGAAGATAAAAAGATTCCACTGATTTCTTTGACCAAGATGTCTCTTTCCAAGCAAGTTGGTGGTGCTGGGATTCATGACTTATCTAAAAGAAATAGGGCTTTTGGGGGCAAACTAGTTTGGTCTATGTATACTAAGCCCCAATCTTTGTGGTACCAAATTATGTAGGCTAAGTCTTTGGATTCCCAGAACCTTGCTAGGATCTTCACAATTTCTAATCCTCCATAGGGGTCTGCTATTTGGAACTTTATGATCTCATGTAGGGAAGTGGTCTCTAATTTTCTCTCCTGGCAGGTCCATTCGGGGGAGTATATTCTTTTTTGGAAAGACTCCTAGAATGGCTTTCCCCCTCTTTCGCAGCATGATTCTGTTGCTTCTGTTTCAGTTGTTCTTTCTCAATCATGGGGAGTTAGATTGATTGATTATGTAGATAGTGTTGATCTGTTTTCTCACAAGGTCTCATGGAAGGATCCCTCTACTCTGCCATTGTCCTTGCAGGAAATTCAAAATTTTAAATCCATTTTACAAGATCGAGTGGCTTTCCTTTCTAACATCAAAGATCAACTTATTTGGTGCCCTTCTAAATCGGGAAACTACTCTATTAAAGAAGGATATTTTGTTGTTCAACAAATGGCCAATCAAAATGCTCCTCATCGTGCCTTTTTGTCCTGTTGGAATAACTCAGTATTACCTAAAGCTGGTGTTTTTTCTTGGCTCGCGCTGCAAAATAGAATTTTGACTGGTGATCGTTTAGTCAAATTTAATATTGCAGCCTCCTTTTCTTGTGTCTTATGTGGTAAAGCTCTTGAAGATGTCAATCATCTTTTTCTTCATTGCGAGTTTGCGAGTAGTTGTTGGCATTTTGTCCTACAAAATTTATCTCTTTCATTCTCTTTACCTTTATCTTTATGGGACATGTTTCAGTTTGGCCAATTTTGTATTCATCTTCTCTATTTGCTTGTTTGTGGTTTATAATTCCCTCTTCAGTCATATGGGACATTTGGTGGGAAAGAAACAAGCGCATTTTTAGATGTGACTCATCGGATTTTTCGGTTGTTCTTGGGATTTTGGAAAGAAGTCTTATTGAGCAAGTTAATGCTCATGTCCATGAATATTTTAACATGAATTCAGAGTTCTCTTCTTGGGACAATTTTATGATCTCTTCTTGGAAAAGTATCGTTATTCCTATATCCCCTACCTTTCCAAGGATTCAGAAAACACCTGTAGACAGAAATTCCATAAAATGGCATCCTCCTAATGCCCCTTTTTGTAAATTGAATTTTGATGGATCCTCCCGTGGAAATCCTGGTGATTTAGGAATAGGCATAGTTTTTCATGATCATTTGGGTTCTTTATTAACATTAAAAGCTATGCCAATTTCTCCCGGCACAAATAATATGGCCGAGGCTTGTGCTCTTTTAGACGGTCTTGTTATGGCTAAGGATTTGAATTTCAAATACCTTCATATTGAAGGTGATTAAACTATTGTCATTAATGCTTGCAAGGCAAGAAAAGCTGATAATTGGCATTTCTGGTATATTATTGAACAAATATGGACTCTTCTTGATACGTTTGAGCACCTCATCATCTCACATGTTTATCGTGAAGGTAATGCATTGGTTGATTGCCTCGCTAATATGGGTTGTGACAAAACTGTTATTGATTCCTCTTGATTGGGGGGTGATTTGATGAGCTCCCAAACCTATTAATTATAGCCTGCAGAGAGTTGAGGATTTAATCTTTCTTATTATATGATTGCTCGTTTATACGAGTTGATATTCTCTTCTCTTGGTGAGGTATTTCTTTTCATAATTCCATTTGGTTTTGATTTGAGGTACTTTGCTTTACTTGATCATCACTTGGCATTCATTAATGATGAGTTGGTTGTTATTGATGTTGTTCGTGTGTTTGGTACTCTCTTCTGGTGTGAAATCTGGAGATATTTATTTTCACATTGGGAATCTGTCCTTCATATGTCATTTAAAGTTTGATGTAGCGTTGTTTTCATGATTATCTCTATACACCGCTTCTTTTGGTTTGTCAATTTTTTATGATATATCTCCTCTTTCTTTTCATTTACGACATAAAAATTTTGGGCTTCATTTCTCTCTAGCATTTCCACATTCACCTCTTCTCCTTTGGCATTTGTCTATAATGGCAGACCATAGATCTCATGTCATTGGTGTTAGTCATGTTTTGGAACCTTGCGTTTCTTGTAAATTCTTTGTGTTCTGTAGTATATATAGTTTTTGGTTGCAATTGTTTTTTGGTGCAGGGGCATGTCAATTTTGATTGCAGGAGTTCTTTGTTGTAGGACATTCAAGATATCCTAGGAACTTATTTTGTAAATAAGCTTGCATGCTCTTATGTGTAAAAGAGCCTGCATGCTCCTTTGTTGATCTCTATTTTGTAACTAGCTCCGGCTAGAGGATTGTTCACTACTTCTTTTCTATAATCATGTTGATGAGCAATGACCAGAGTTTTTCTTGCTGCTCTGGGAGCTCAGTTTGAACCAGTTTTTAAATATATTGTAAAAATTATTTATTATTAATAAAATATATCAAATGGTATTGCCACCTTGCCAAAAAATAAAATAAAAATGCTCTACATTAACCTATAAAAAAATATCATTATACATTCAAAATTGTATTATTGTCTATCAACCAAATTACACTACATTACCTATAAAACTCTATTTATTTAAATGTTTTCATTATAATATAACCATGTGAATGTAAAGCAAAAGAAAATACTCATTTTAATGAATGAATGTATATTATATCAATTTATAAAAGATATATTACATAAATTTAATGCAATAAATTTATTCAATTTGAACTTTCAAAAAGGCGATCGATTACTCTAGGAAGAGGTAAATGCTCGATTAATAATTTCAAACGCATGACTAAAAGTGGGAAGAAAAACATTGTGTCCGTCCACTAGTAAAGTGAGTGTCAATTTATTTAAAATGATTAAATGTGGTAACAATCTAAGTACAAAACATGCTTTTCATATACCAATAACAAACGTAAATTTTTTGCCTTTCAAATATTTTTCTCATTTTTTATCAAGTTTGTGGAATTATTTGGAACTTGTTTATTGAGGCATGTTTTTTTTTTTTATATTAAAGATCAAGAGTAAACAAAAAGGTTACAACTAGTTGTAGTCTGTGGAGGCTAGGCCTCATTCATCTAACAAAATAATCCACAATCGATGCCAAAAAGACCAGAGCACCTGTAGACGAGGCACAACTGCAGAATGTGGTCAAAACAGATCAACCCACGTGGTCCACCCTTGGGTCCCTTCCATCCAAATCACCTTCTTTCAGTCCTAGATCTGGGACAAGATGGCTATGTGGTCAGCCTTGGGCATCCTGTTACTGTTGATCTCTTTGTGTAGCTTCTTTAGAGCCTCAACAAAAGAGGATTGGTCCTTTGCTAGCCTCCTCCATTCGTAACCATCCTTCATCTCATGTACGAACATGGTTGCATGGCCATCTTGTAGGAATCGAAGGAATTTTTGCTTTTTGATGTTCATCACGAAGGAAACCTGTGAAGCAACTTTAAAGAAGGCGAGTCTACAAAAAGACTCAGTAAGACACCTGCCATTGCCATTAAACTTGTCCTCATTTCTCAATTTCCATATAAAGCAAAGAATGTAAGAAGATATAAACCAGAATAGATTGGCATCCTTTTTTAACCCATTAATATAACCAGAAATAACGTTAAGGGTATCTATATGCATAGGAAAGCAGAAACCAAACATTAACCAAACTTCCTTGGCGAAGGAGTAGTCAAAGTGAATGTGCCTACTAGTCTCAGGTACTCTACAAATGGAACACATATCAATACTGAGAGAGTTTCTCCTTAGTGGGAGCCTGTCAATAGTAAGTTGCCATTCAAAACATTGTATTTTAGGTGGAATCGAGCTTTTCCATAGGTGAGTAAAGCTTTTAAACCAAGATTTGTTAGGCAGATCAACATACCACAGAGAGTTAACATGCTTGATAATGGAGTCATCATTGGAGATTAGGTCATAGATAGTGTGACATTTAGTATGGGGTAGAAGAGAGCCATCCTTCCATTTAAGAGACAAGAATCAGTGGGAGTCCAGGTTAGTGTTAGAGGGCAGAGCTAGAGTAGCACAGGCGTTCCTTATCACATGGTAGGTTCTTTTCTGGGTGGGGGGGAGGTTGAAGGAGGCGCTGAGATCTTCCCAGCTGATAAGGGCACCATTCTCAAATAGGTCCTCGAAGACCCTAATGCCAGATCTGGCCCAAAGCTTGGCCGAGCAGCCTTGGGTGAGTGCAAGGGGTTTATCAGAGTGAAGGAGATTCCACCAAATTGATCTTTCCCCATGAATGGTACCATTGCTGCTAATACTAGGGCTATCAATAAGATGTCTAATATGCTCCCAGGCCTTCCAGATGGACTTGAAGACATATGACCCTTGCATGGAGACAGGAAAGCGACCAACCACTAAGTCAATCAAGGGGAGGGCTTTCCAAGACTTAGCATTTTTGGGGACGCCTCTCTCAATATTATTCCCAATAAGGATTTTCCAGGGTTCTATACCATCTAAGGCATGAAATATCCATTTCACAGCAAGAGCAATACCTTGGATCCTAAGATCCTTTAGTCCAAGACCACCCATTTTCTTTGTCATATGACACTGTATGAGGAGAGGATTTTTTGACAGACTTGGATTCTTCCAGCAAGAGAGAGGAGTCTATTATCCCACCTATGTAACTTTTGGTCAATCTTATTCTTTATCCATTGCCACATCTCCTTAAGGGAGGGAGAGATAGAGAAAGGGATGCCAAGGTATCAGACAATCTTATTGGGCCCCCCCCATTGGAACCCGTAGGAACTAAGCCAGTCAGGGGGTTTTTCATTCCAACCAAGTAGAGTAGATTTGGTAGGGGAGATTCTTGCTCTGGATATGATGCCAAAGGTTTTAAGCTTTTGAGAAAGGTTATCCATGTTCTGGGGTGATAGTTCCAAGAATAGGGCAGTATCATCCACAAACTAGATGTTAAGGAGGATGGAGTTATCCGGGAGTTTAATACCTTTGACACAGGGGGACAGGGAGTTATCCCTGAGGAGATAGTATAGAGCATCTGACGCGATGACAAATAAAGCTGGTGCAAGTGGGCAACCTTGCCTGATAGATCTACTGAGTTGAAAATTCTGAGATAAGGATCCATTGACTTCAATTCGAGCTGAGGCGTCCTAGAGGAGGACCTTAACATATTTACAGAAGTTATCCGGAAATCCAAAGGCTTGCAGCATCATGATGACAAAGTCCCATTCCACATGGTCATAGGCTTTTTCAAAATCGAGTAAGAACATAGCAGTGTCTTGGTTAGACGTTCTAGCTCAGTCCATAGCTTCCTAGCTTGTGATGAGGTTCTCGAGGATATATCTACCCTTGATGAAGCCTGTTTGGGTGGGGCAGATGAATTTGGGGAGGATCTTTTCTAGGCAAAGGGCAATGACTTTAGCCAAGATTTTGTAGGAGGCATTGAGGAGGGTGATAGGTCTCCAATTCTTGATTAAGGCCCTATCCCCCTCCTTGGGAATCAGCTTGATGGTCCCTTTGTTAATGCCAATACCAAGGGAGCCATTATCAAAAGCTTCAGAGTAAACATCATATAGGTCTATGGCAATCCATTCTATGTTGGCCTTGTAGAATTCAATAGGGAGGCCATCCGGGCCCGAAGCTTTATCAGAGTTCAGGGAGTTGATAGCAGTCAAGATTTCCTCGATCGACACCTTTTGGTTAAGAGGAATGGAGTCTTCAAGGTATATCCTAGTGGGGAACATGGATTTGCACTTCTCCCTAATGTTTTTAGCATAGGCACTATCTTCAGATGTGAACAGGTTTTTGTAGAATAGTTCAAAAGCGTTTGTGATACTGAGGAGGTCTATAATTTCCTTGTTGTCAATGATCAGCCTATCAATCCTTTCCTTGGACTGCTTGAGTTTAAGTAGATTAAAGAAGAATTTAGAGCCCTTGTCACCAAATTGAAGCCAGTGGGAGCGAGCCCTCACCATAGCCCCATGGATCTTGACTTGTTGGTGTTTCCTAAAGGCTTCTCTAGCAAGCGCAACATGAGCAACCTTATGACTGCAAGTCGGGTGGTTTTGGATATCCAGTTCTGAGGCCCGAAGCTGGTTGGTAAGTGATTTTTCAGCAAGCCTGTAATCTTTTGCTTTTTTTTGTCCTATGGTTTGAAGGTTTCTTTTCCAGGAGCTCACATTCAAGTTCCATTTATCAATATGGGATGGGATAAGATTGTTCCGTCGGTTGAGGAGTCTGATGAGGTGAAGGGCGATCAAGATATCCTGATCTTTGAGGAGGGAGGTGTTAAGCATGAACTTACTGGATTTAGTATCCTGGGATTCTATGGCATTTCTAATGTTAATGAGAGTCATGATGGGATGATGGTCAGACAGGGATGTGGGCAAGACAGACACAGGTCTACCCTGGGAATTAGGAAGGAAGGAGAAGTTCTCTTTATTAGCGTAGAATCTATCAAGTCTTGAGTAGATTCTATCCTCCCCCTTTTGACAGTTGCACCAGGTATGCCAGAGATCAAGGGGGGAGTGTTCAGATTCCTCCATCGGATCAAACAGTGATTTATTCAATTTCATCCCTCTCCAGTGGTCTCTTTCCGAGTTATTCCATGTAAAAGGTAGGCCACCAGCTTTGTCAAAGTTGTTTTCTATCATGTTGAAGTCCCCCGCAATTATCCAGGGGATGTCTGGGAGTGCTCTAATCCAGTCCCATAAGATGATCCTATCCCTCTAATCATTGGCAGCATATACCGAGTAGATCCCAAAGTGAGTGTCCTTGAGCTTGATGGAGCACCAGACAACCCTGTTGCATGGGGAGATGCCCTTATCGGTAATAAGACTGGACCACTTAGGGCTGATAAGGATACCAACACCCCCTTTTCCTCTAGGGTGATTAGAGCAGATTTTAGTGGCTTCCTTCCAAATGAAGTTAAGTGTAGTTTCAAGAGTGAAATCGGTTGCTTTAAGTTCCTATAATAGAAGAAAATCTGTGTCCTTATGCATATCAAGGAGTCTTTTGACAATGAACTTTTTGTCGGGTGACTCCAGCCCTCTCACATTCCAAGAGATAAACTTCATCTTTCATGTGAGGGGGATAGGGGTCCGCTGACAGCCTTAGCACTGGAATGATTCGTAGGGAGGTTAGGGGTTGTGGGGGGGTTAATCCCCTTTTTCTTGTTCTTGGAGCCAAAGGGCCTCCCTTTTTTCTTGGTCATGGAGCCAGGGTCTACCTGGTCTTCCTCTCCCTCACTAGGGGAGGAGCCAGTTAAAGGACTGGTGATCCCTTCTTTATTTTGGTCTAGGGGGTTGGATTTGCAGTAGCCCGTGCAAGGCTCATATGATGTGCTAAGGGAGGGGAGCATATTAGGGATCATCTTAGAGGCAGTTGTGGTGTTAGCAGGAATGATTTGGATAACACAAGAGTCATCTAATTCATTAAATACCTTGGGGGCACCACACATGTTAGAAGTGTTCTCGGGACCCAGTGCTAGAGTGGAGATCGTAGAAGAGGAACTTAGGGGTATTCCAGGTCTATGAGCCATTTCAACAGGGTCCAAAGCAGCGCTGCTAGGGATGGTACCCTTAAGGTATCTAACCATAGTTTTGATGTTTGAGTGGTCCAAGGAATGGTAGGAAGATTTCTTTCCAGAGTTCCTTTGTTTATTTTCAGATCCGATTTTATCGGCCACCAAATCTTGCACATTTTTCCTTTGCCGTTTCTTGCTGATAGCTATTTGGAAGCCATCTTCAGGGGGGGTTTCGATGATATCCATAGCAGAGGCTGTAGGTGTGGTCTGAGCTGGTAGGAGGGGGCTTACATTGGCACAACCTTGGCTAGGGTTGCTGATATTCAAGTTCGAGGAAGAGGTTTCACAGTCAGTCCTTCCTCTGGTCGGGTTGTCCATACTAGTTGTAGGGGGGTTAGAACCAGGCGGAGGGGTGGTACCAATTCCATCCATTTACATCATTGAAATGATGTTCATGGGATTTCGAGGGGCACCCTTGGAGGGATCGGCCTTGCTCTCAGTGGTTCTTTTTTTAATAATATGGCAATTTTTACGTTGATGTCCTTGTTTTTTACATAGAAAGCAAGCATTTAGTCCTCCTAGGGTTTCCAGAGGGCAAGTATACACCTCATTTTCAATGTTCAGGTTCAGGGTATCGGGGATATCAATTATAGGTTTAATTGAAACCAACTTTCTTGCATCAAGATGGGGGATGAGTCTGTTCAAGTCATCCATCCTGATAAATTTGCCCACAGGCTCGATAATTTGCGGTAGGAAGCGCCACAGAAATGGTGGGACGTTTTTAAGAATCAGCCACCTAGGGGATGAGAGAGCCATAATCTCCTCATTAATGGCTTCGGGTGACCAGGCAAGGGCACAAAAGGAGGTGTTTCCTATAGCCCAGTATTACTTTTTCAAGACCTCAGCCTGTGTTTCTTGCGAGGTAAAGAAAATGATAAACAAGCCCTTCTGTATTTGCCTACAAAATGAGAATCTAAATCCAAGTTTTAAATTCCAAAAGTTATGAAACCAGTCGTCTAAAAATTTTTGAGGACATTTTTCCACATCAACAACGACAAAGAAGATTGCCATGTTTCTTAACCTATTTTTCTCATTTAATATTTCCTTAGACATAGCATCATTAGGCAAAATGGAGGAGAGATCGATGGAGATGGCCGAGGTCTTACCTTCTCCATCTGGTCGAGCGAAACTAGCCATGAACTTAGCGTTCCCATCATAGGCGACGCCATTCCTGGGACCTGCAACGACCTCTGAGAAAGAATGGTTTGGCTTCGGTGGTGGAAGGTTAGGGTTAGGCAGTGGATTTGGGGCAATAGCGTCCTTGGGCTCCATTAAGAGCCGAGAGAAGTGTGGAGGTGGTATAGTATTAATTGCAATCTTTATATTATCAAAGCATTCGAAAAAAAATAAAGAACAGAGGTAGGGTTAGAGGACTTAGACCACGTGGAGGAGAGTGGTCTCCTCCACCGCTTGCACTAGCCTACATGCGTAGGGGGTGTCCACTGCTGCTAGTTAGTTAATTCGCATCACTGTTCGCATCAAAGATAACTCCATTTGCATTCCCATCAGCAGACACACATCAGCAATCGCATTCGCATTCGCCGCATTTAATTTTTTGAAAAAGATTCACACCTCAATATCTGCATTTTTTAGGCGCGCTTTTTAGAATGGGTAAAGCATGGAAATCATAAGTGGTTGAAGACTACTTATCTTTAGGAGTGGATAGGATTCGAGTATTTGTGATAATATCCTTGATTTTTTTGGAATTATAAGGGTATGATAACAACATTTTGTCATAAAGTAGCTTTAGATATTATTGGCATTGTATAGTGTAGCAATTATTTCACAAAATGACCTTTAACATTATTATTGCTTTATTTTATTGATATTTTTGTTGGTACTTTTCAAAAAAAGTAGGAAAAGGGAATGAATGTGAGTTAAGTGAAAATTTGTCATTATATACTATATTTTTCTATAAGTAATAGTCTTTAATGTTCTATAATTTATATATAAAAAAATTAATTTAATTTAACTTTAGTCAATCAAATAAAGGTAAATATAAGCATAATATGATGCAAATTGATTACTAATAGTTGTGAGCATATATAATTTTAAAAATAATAAATGTTTTTGATATTGAACAATAACAAAATAAGGGTATTGATTCTGTAGACAAATAATCCGAAGGCAACTTTAAATAGCCATTAATAGCCCATAAACAATATCAAACAATCTAGACTATGTAATATCAAAAGCAGTTTAGAGTAAACGCAACAGTATAAAAGTCTATAGCAATATTAAAGTTTATAAAATGTATATGACTAAAAACCAAAAAATGAACCAACAAGTGGCTAGGAAAACAAGTTGCCCCAATCCTCCATGGGGAATTTCAAGAGGTCCTTGTGATTTCCTTCATCATCCACATCCTTCCCGAGCACCTTATTCTGCAACAAGTAGACTAATGAATACTAAGAGAGGTTGGGGGGGGTGAATTAGTATACCAAAAAATACTGTAATCAATCTTTTAAATAGTTTAGCAGATAACCGGTGCAACAGATTCACTAATAAACCAGTTAAGATAAATGCAAACCAAATAACAAACAAAGAATTCACCCACAAAAGCACAATCACCATAACACACGATATTTGACATGGAACCCAAATGGGAAAAACCACAGTGAGCAGAAACTCACAAGTAACTATCTGCAGAATAGTAACCAGACCGGTTAAGGTCATACAATGTTCTTCACCAGAATAGATCCTGTTAGGAATCTAGATCTTTGTTAGGAGATAAGTCATGTTAAAGACTACCTTGTTAAAGGATTTCAGATCCACAGTTGTGAACCACCTTGTTAGAGGATTTACAAAGGCTTTGCTGGGCCTACCCGGTTAAGGGTTTCAGACTTGTCCAAGATATTAGTAATAAACAAGTGAATGATCTAGATGCTAGCACAATATGCTTAATTAGATCCTTGACAGCTCCTTGTTAATGCATTTCAACATTACTTTAGTCTTCAATATCTCCACACTCTATCTCTTCACACATACCTAATCTTCTCTTCAATGATCGCACATAACCTTTTCTATTCTATATCTCATACATGCAAACCCTAGACATGATGTCCTTATAAAGGAATTTGATTTCATGTCGGTACAATAGAATTAGATGACAAGTTCCTAGGTATAGTGCATCTAGACACATTTTGTAACACGGCACAAACACACCGCCAAAGTGTCGGTGGATGATAACTCATCACATATTACAGTAATACTGTTTGGTAACTCATCACAAATTGTAGTGTCGTAAATTGTACGCACTTGCTAGAGTGGTACAATTTCACACCTAGTTTAGCACCCGCCTTGGCGCATTTTGCATTTTGCATTGCATTTCCCCTTTAGCACTTAATTAATTAAATTAATTAGGTCTAAGGTCCTATTTTATCATCTCCCATATCATAAAGTTGGGCCCTTTCATTAAAGTGTGCCCCTTTCATGTTATTCTTCCAATACATCATTTAATCAAAAACCCTAATTAGGTCCTATTTTGAACTTGGGGGCTTGATTTCGGGGGTCAAAACATCTCAAAATCAGTTGTAACTTCGGGATTCTCTCTAAAATTATCATATCCGACGGCCCTGAAAATTTGGTGAAAAGTTGTCGGGACCATGGCGCCTGGAGTGCAACATGGTCCCGGACATTTTTCCCAAAATTTTAGGAGCGCGATCCAATCATAAAATAAAGCTTAACCCCAAGAAATTGGCGGGATATTCAATCTCTAGGTCGGCCAAAAGTTGGAATTAAGACCTAGGGTTTCATATATAAGAGCTCTCTTTCTTCATTTGAAAGGGGGGATTTTTGGTTTCAAGGACCTTCTATGCAGCGAAAGAGCAGATCTTTGAAGACTTCAACAACATTCAACATCCTTCTATCAAGCATTTATCAATTTCATTCATCCATTTAGGGCTTGGAAGACATTGAAGAACAATAGGAGATTACCGACTAAAGATTGGCTTGTACTCCTCCCTTGAGGGTTGGGTATGATTTCATGTTGTTTTCATGTCTTTGCATAAGCTTCAATATATCCTTTATTCATGCTTTAGATCACTTTGCATCTTGATTATCATTTACAAGCAATTAGGGTTTACTTTCTAGGTTGCTCTAGTTTGCTTTCTTGCATTTAAGGACCTTGCACACACACTAGGTCTGCACACACAATACATTTTACAATACAACTTGGCTATTCGTGGAGGTGGAAATCACCAAAGCAGGGGTTTGACTAAGGAAAAACCCTATATAGCCGCCCACCACACCTTTTCAGATATAAGTGCAGGTTTCAGAATTCGGACGAGGCCGCAAGTTACAGATCCGGAAGAAGCAGACGGAGACCGAACAACACACCAAATTCCAGCCCAGAAAGCTAGGACAGGGGCGTGGGGCGCCCTGGTCCTGCCAGGACAGGGGCGCTAGGCACCCTGGTCCCTGGGACAGGGGCGCTGGGCGCCCTGGTCCTTCTGTCAGACAGCAAGTTTCAGCATTTTGACAGCTTTTCAGGTTGCAAAACAACAATTTCCGGAGTAGTTTCAGGGGCAGAATCAGGACAGTGGCGCCTGCGCCCCCTTCCCGAACATTTTCAGTCAGATTTTAACTCTGGGTACGCATTTGCATTCTTGTCTTATCCTTGTATTTACAGCTTTCCATTGTTTAAGTTCAATTCTGCAATCTTGTCATTAGTTCATACTTGCATTTTGGGGTTAGGAATTGAACTTGCATCATTTTATCTTTCAATTACAACAAAGGAATAGAAATCCTAATAGGTAGCCCGTGGCTCTCTCTTTCACAAGAAGAAGTAGCCAATTGTGTGATACCTCTAGGCTCTTTCGTATTCCACAAATGTGTGATTGAAAGTGAGATTAGGGCATGTTAACCTAGTCTCGCTTTTTCCCCCACACACAAATATATATCAGTTAATACAATATATCGATTACCGGTTGTCAAAAATGAAGACTGGAAGATAGTAGTGTTCTGATCAAAAGTTAACTACCACTTGGGTCCTTTGTACTACTTGAGATCCTTGAACCACTCGAGGTCTTCATACCGGTTGGGACCTTCAATCAATCTGTGATCGGTAAACTATCTTCTACAAAATACCGATAGTCTAAAGACTATTCATTCAATAATACACAATACTGGTTGGAACAATTACTGGTTGAGCATAACTCATACATCAAGAAAGTGTGTGTCCATCAATGACAATCAAAAACATCATCACAATGCCAACAATCTCCTCCTTTGGCATTGATGGCAACACTTAGGAAAATTTTGACATCTAAGTGTTTTTACAACAATAACACAAAAGATGCTACAATCAAAATTACTCCCCCTAAGCATATACACTACGCCCTTTGCAAATATTACAAGTAAGTGCATAAACATTCACCAAAATTTTAATGTATGCACACTACTCCCCCTTTGCCAACAATGACAAAGTAATGCAAACTATCCTTTTTATAAAATAACACAGAGTAGATGTTCATGACAACAAGGAATGAAATTTCTCAAAAACAGATTTAAAGTTCTTCACAAAAATCTTCATGTCCAATGTCAATGAATCAAGTAGCGAGGTAGCTATCTCACTTTCAGTCTTCATCTGGAATGCTAGTTCTTCCATTGCATCGATGGTACTCAACTCTTGAGTTACCATGATGGCTTCCAAGTTGAGAAAACATCTTTGAAGAACCTGCAGTTTAGGTAATAGGAGCAGTTAAAGCTCCTATAGATCTTGAGTTTGGTTGCTGATTTCTAGGTCCATCTTGGCAGTTTGACGCTAAAAATGATGAATAGTTTGTCCATAGGCAGTGAATAAATCATAGGGCATCTTGAAGTTGCTAATATATTCCTGTAACTCTAATTGGAGTTGAGCTTTTTGTTTGAGAACATCTTCACAAAACAGACAGGGTTGGCAGATTTTACTCAAAAGTAATTTACCCTCACCCATAGCAACACTGATATCATTCTGCTGTTTCAGTAGTTGTGTCCTGAGTTCATTCATTTTCTTGACTAAGGCAATATTGAGTGCCTTTTCATGGTTCTTTCTTGTAGTTGCTTGAGCAACATCTTCCAAGCATTGTACTTGGTCCTCTACTATGGTAAAAAGAAGTTTGAGCTTGGATAGAGAGGAGTCGGTACTGGGGAGGTTAGTACTGGGAATTAGACTGGTAAGGGTGTCAACTGAAATTTGTATGACATCCTATTCTTTCTTCTTCCACATTTCTTCCAGTCTCTCCTATGCAAGTTTGATGCTTCAGAGCAACTCAAACTCCTATGGTGATTGAGTCAGACATGCAAGAGTTAGATCAATAGGACTGGTGGAATCAACCTACTTGGTTTGATCATCGGTTGCCTTAGGGTTTTGCCTTCCTTTGGTCTTGATCTCCGCTTGTTTTCTCTTCTTTGCTTCCTTCTCCTCTTCCACTCTTTTCTTTTCTTTTTCTTTCTTCTCTGACTCTTTCTTTTTCTCCTCTTCTTGTTTCTTCAACATTTCTTCCTTCTTCTTATCCTCTTCCTGCTTTTTCTTCTCTTCCTCCTTCTTCCTTTCTTCTTCCTTCCTCTTGTCCTCTTCTTTCTTCTTCTCTTCTTCTTTTCTCTTATCTTCTTCTCTCTTCTTCTCTTCTTCTTTTCTCTTATCTTCTTCTTGCTTTGCTTTTTCCTCTTGTTCTTTCTCTGCTTTCTCTTTGTCATGTTTCTCTTTCTCACCTTTTTCTTTGTCAAGAGTGACATCCTCATTATCTAATGCATCAACATCAATAGGGTCAATTTATTCTATCACTCTTTCACCTTGACTGTTAAATACCTCATCCGGTTTGCCTGAGGATAGGTCAGGTTCTTGATCAGCCTGCCTAGCGGCTTCATATACTTGGTGCATATTGACAACAAATTTAACATGTATGTGTGTATCCTTTTCTACTTCAGAAGTTTTACCTTCTAGTAACCTGAGTCGCCTCCTTCTCATAAAGAAGATGCCTTTGTTCTTATCCATAATTTCAAATAACTCAGAATTTGAAGCATCCGGAAAGTACTATGCAAATTTTTTCTCCCTGATCTCTTGTTCTCTCTCAATGGCAATGCACCATTTATTATCCAAAGAATTATACAAAGAATTTGGAGTAATAGATTTAATCTTAGAAGGCGACCCATCATTAACAGATAAATATTTAATGACCTCCTGTTCTACCTACTCTTTCTCACTATCATTAAAGTCATCAAAATATTCTTTTAAGTCATCAAGCACTTTCCTCCTAATATTCTTTATTGTCCTCTGACAATGTGTCATTGGTTTATAAGAAGAAATATCTATATTTATTGGTGTAGAAGTTGTTGGTACATTACTAGTAGACTTTGACTTTTGCTTGATTGCCATGTCTTCTTTATTTGAATCTCCGGTTCAATGTCTTCTAACTCCGGTGAGTGATTCTTGGATTTCCGCTTTCTCTCGAATACTTTTGCCGAAATAATCTCAGGTTTCTTTTTGGCTGGTGACCACTTGGTCACTTTCAGACTGGCAGATGTAACCAGTGCTGATTGATGGCACTTCTTTGCCCTTTTTTTGCTTCGGTTCCTCAATCGGTGTGACCCTCTCCAAGTAGGTACCAGTTCTTTTCTTCTTAGCATCCAGTGGTGAGGCAAGTAGGGTAGAGGTATACCCGATCAATATGTCATTCACCACTTCATACCCCATAGGGCCAACTACTTCCTTTCTAGGTTCCACAACTTCCATTATGCAGTCATCTATCCTTATTGTGAAGCAGATGTCATCTTCATACTTCTTCACAATATCACCAGATATCCTCATTCTCTGGCTCATCTCTCGTTTGAATTCATCAAAATACTTATTTAGAACCTCAGGATATGCAGTTCCCACTACTTGTAGACTCTCCTTAATCTGTCTAGAAACCGGTAGGTCAGTAGACCATTGAACATCATCGACTCCAGGGAAATAACCTTGAAAATAGAAGAATAGGCCAACCAGAAGTTGGCCAAACTTGAACCTTGGTGATTTATCCTGTTTGATGGATTTCAGATTCACCAACAATTGCTTATGTAAGCAGGTACATAGGTCATATTTAGTATCTTCCTTGATCATCCTATAAGCAACATTCACCGCAGTAGGAGGGACATAATTCATTTTGTTGGCATAAAATATCATGTAACCAATCACCATGCAAGCATATTTTACCAGATCATCAAAAATGGTGTTGATGGTCATTGCCTGTTGGTCACTCACAAAACTGGTGAGCCGTGTCATTTTAGTTTTGGTGACCTTCCATAGAACTGGTACTTCTCCAACATTCCAGAATCTGGTGACAACATGAATCGCTTTCGGTGTGATGTCATGGGTCCGCTCAAGATACATCTTGTCACCATGCACTATGTTGAGGATAATGCAAATATGTTCTTCTGTAAATTCTTCCAGAAAGTATACTGCATTGTGTACTTTCATCTTCTCGAGGATGCTATACTCTGGTTTGATCTTCTTGTCATCTCCACATAATAGACTTAGCTGGGAGTGAATTACTAGGGATCCTAGGTCTTCCAACTTACAGCCTATATACCCTGAAATATCTCCCTCGACAATAACTCCAACAGGAATTTGAGATAGGGCATTGTATCTCATTTTCTTTTGAAGAAACTCAGATGTATCTTTAGGTGCACTAGAACTAGAATACGATGCAGAAGCCATAACCAAATGATAAGAAAGAATTTCGGAAAATACCTTCACAATCTGAAATTTAGGTTTTCCAATAGCGCGCACAGTACACGCTAGGTCACCGCTTAGTGTTCTTCACTGATTGATTGAAGATGATTGCAAGATTTCGCACATGATTTCTCCAAAAGCCAAACAAATTACTCTAGTTTCTCTTCTCTTGAAGATTCTTCTTTTGAAAATATATAAGTGAAAATGATGATGAAAATCCCTTTTAAACAAACTCTTACCTACCATAATAAATGCATCACTGCTAGGGCACAAACCCTAATTTTGCCTTTTACCGCTTCAAATCTTCTGCCGATTGACAGGTAACATATACTGGTAAAGGTCTTTACCAATATAAACTGGGGGTTTGAAATATTTCACTGATATGTTCCCCCTAAGCTTTTCTGAAGCTCAGTTTGCCGGTTCAGAGACTTCCACACTAGGTGCAGAAACAGGTTCATCTTGTGGCTCTTCTTCTGATTTCTTTTTCCAAGTTTTATTCATTTGCACTTGAACGGTTTCAACATCAATCTTCCCTTCTGGAGTGATCGGTATATCACCCGATAGGTTCTTTCTCAGTCTACAAGTTCTGGAAGTGTGTCCTGGTTTGTTGCAATGATAGCATACCATTCTAGGTGTTCTCCATGGTCCGTTATTCATACTTCCATTCTTCCTTCTGCATGTTGAAATAGTGTGACCGCTACCATGACAGATCAAACAAGTTGCTCTCCAACTAGTAGCCACTTGATAACCACCTGACCGATGGTCATAGGTATTGTATCAGTTGGGATTCCGGTTCACAGAAAGTTCTAGAATAACTCCTTGAGTCCTTGGGGGATATCTCCCAGTGTTGTGCAAAACTGACTTGCATTCAAATTCTCTATGCCCAAACTTGTTGCATGCATAACAGTTTCCATTGAATCTATTGGATCTAGGCATATTGTTTTAAAAATAAGGAAAATTATTGTAGGCCTTGCTTCTACACACATTGGCAGTATGTCCTTCTTTGAGACAATTAAAGCAAACGGGTTAAAATTTTTTCTTACCTTTTCCTTTGGATGTCGGGTTCTTCTTTGATGCTTCATCTTTTGTTCTAGAGGTCTCACCTTCCTCATATCTAGAGAAACTAAGTCTAGTGGTATTCTTTATTGGCTTTGCCGATTCTAGCTTTTGCTCTAGCTTAGCAGTACTCTGATTGAATTTGGCAATTATCTCCTTTGACTCAGTAAGTTCCTTGGAAATAGCAGCATTAGATTCCATCAAGGTTGCATTCTCAGAAATAGCCATGTTTAGTTCACCTTGCATTTCTTCTTTTTCCACTTTACTCTCCTGGAGATGAGCGGTAAGGGTATTGATTTCTTGCTTCAGCTTGGAGATCTCATGATCTTTGTGTTTTACCAGATCTTTAGCTTTCCTTCTATTCTCAAGCTCTCAATTCATTCTGATAGTCAATCCTTCCAACTCCCTTCTCAGATTGACTTTAGATTCATTTAGTTTTTCAACTTCTTCAACTAGGGCATCCATGTATGTTTCATCAGAAGAGCTATTTTCAGTAAGTTCCATCAGTTTTTCAGCATGCTCTCTTCTTTTGGCCAAAGAGGCTTTATACTTGACTTTGAGTTCATCATAGGCTCTCTCAGTCTAAGTGAAACGATGAGTAAGTTCCCTCACACTGTATTCCATCATATCTCCTTCCAAGTGGTTACACTTATAGAAAGGTTGGCTCTGATACCAATTGATGAATACTAGGAGGGGGAAGTGAATTAGTATACCAAAAAATACTGTAATCAATCTTTTAAACAATTTAGCAGATAATCGGTGCAACAAATTCACTAATAAATCGGTTAAGATAAATGCAAACCAAATAGAAAATAAAGCATTCACCCACAAAAGCACAATCACTATAACACAAGATATTTGATGTGGAAACCCAAATGGGAAAAACCATGGTGAGCAGATTCTCACAAGTAACTATCTGCAGAATAGTAACCAGACTTGTTAAGGTCATACAATGTTCTTCACCAGAACAGATCCTCTTATGAATCTAGATCTCTGTTACGAGATAAGTCTTGTTAAAGGATTTCATATCCATAGTTGTGAACCACCTTGTTAGAGGATTTACAAAGGCTTTGCTGGGCCTACCCGGTTAAGGGTTTCAGACTTGTCAAAGATATTAGTAATCAACAAGTGAATGATCTAGATGCTAGCATAGTATGCTTAATTAGATCCTTGACAACTCCTTGTTAATTAATTTCAGCCTTACTTCAGTCTTCAATATCTCCACACTTTATCTCTTCACACAGATCTAATCTTCTCTTCAATGATCACACATAACCTTTTCTATTCTATATCTCATACATGAAAACCCTAGACATGATGTCCTTATAAAGGAATTTGATTTCATGATGGTCCAATAGAATTAGCCTACAAGTTCCTAGGTATAATGCATCTAGACACATTTTGTAACATGACACAAACACACCGCCAAAGTATCGGTGGATGATAACTCATCACACATTATAGTAATACCGGTTGGTAACTCATCACAGATATATACCAGTTAATACAATATACTGATTACCGGTTGTCAAAAATGAAGACTGAAAGATCGTAGTGTTCCGATCAAAAGTTAACTACCGCTTGGGTCCTTTGTACCACTTGAGATCCTCGAACCACTTGGGGTATTCATACTACTTGGGATCTTCAGTCAATCTGTGACTGGTAAACCATCTTCTGCAAAATACCGATAGTCTAAAGACTATTCATTCAATAATACACAATACCGGTTGGAACAATTACTGGTTGAGCATAACTCATACATCAAGAAAGTGTGTGTCCATCAATGACAATAAAAAACATCATCACAATGCCAACATAGAGAGTAGTTGCAGAGTTGTGCATTACGTTCAAGTTGAATTTGGAAAGGTGAACCATCTTATTTTCCATGTCACTTACCTTTGCCTTAAGGGTAGAAAGGTCTATAGAAATATCATCACATTTAGCACATGAATGAGTCCCTTCGCCCAAATGAGTCTCTTCAACTAGGAGGTCATCCTTCGACAAGTGGGTGTCCTTGCTCAGGTATAGTGGCCCTGAATTAGCACTCCCCAAGTAGCCACTGGTCATCTTCCCCAAACTGTTCTCTTCCTTTAACTCTCCAGTTTCTTCTTCCATCTCAAAAACTTCCCCAATTTCATCCACCTCCATTTTATCTTTATCTTTTCTTGAAGGCCTACTCACTAGCCTATTGGACGTCATGGGGTTGGAACTATCCATGTCCAATTTCTCATTCTCCCTACTAGCCTGGGTCATCTCCTCAATACTTTCAATTTCCTTAATACGAGCCTAGGTCTATTTTTTTTTTTGCTTTCTAGGTTAGGGGGTAGCTTTACCTTGTTTGGTAGAGCCCAAGGGGACAACACATTATTCTAGGTTGCAAAGACCAACCACAGCTTGTATATGCACAAAAAGGGGGGTGTTAGCAATGACCTTAATCCCCTAAGAGGTAGCCTAGTCAGAACTGGCGGGGTGTTGATCCAAGGAAGGGCTTTTGTTAGAATTTGTGAAATGCGAATCCCACAAGCCTAGTTATCTTCTCAAGAATACCTGTCACACATAAAGAGAGAATTGAACAACAAAATAATTGAAGACAATAACAATGAAATTGATTGAATTGTTTTGAAATTTCTTGACTTACAATGAAGGATATGATATCCTTATAGAGAAATCTAACTCTAAAGATAGAAACCCTAAATTGTGGAGTTTACAAGATAGACTAAGAGTTAAAATAGAATGTATTAATCAATCATGTATGCACACATAGCATAATAGACTAATTAAATGCATGAAACTCTTGAAATCTAAACATAGTTTTCCCTAGTTTGCATTATGCATGGAGATAAATATTAATTAATTATCCCTAATTAATTATTTAACTAATTAATAAATACCAATCATTAATTATTAATTAAGGCATCGATTATTTAGTGAGTTAATGTAATTAAGTGAATACTTAATGTATGAATTATTTACTCCAACACCCCCTTGAATGCACAACTGGGGAGAGAGGTGAAAAAGATGTAGGAAAAAGCATGCAAAGATGATTGCAAGATGGGTCCCGACATAAGGCCTGATGAGGTACCCATGAACAAACATGCAAGTTTCTCAGAAATGGAGCAAAGAAGAAAACCCAATGGGAACAAAAGTCCTCTGCAAAAGAGAAACAAAAGTGAAGGACAAAGAAGCCTCCAAACAAGAATGTTCCAAAAAATAGGTACAAAAGATGAGCATGGAGAAACATTGAAGCATGAATAAGTTGCAAACACTATTGTGGAATGATTGCTATGATGCTAAAAATTAACCTTCAGAAATAGGAATGCAAGAGTGTCCATATGGTAAGTATTACATCTCACCAAAATGCATGGTTAACCAACCACTACATCTTCTTAGTACATAGGAACAAGTGTTCCATCTCACCCAAATGCATGGATAACCAACTGCTGCATCTTCTTAGTACATAGGAACAAGTACTGAATACATAGAACCTCCAACACGAAACCAAGGAAGCATTAACACAAACAATAGAAACCCCCCATAATGCTAACAAGGGAGAGGAATGGCAGGTACATTGAATCTGAATGCTTTCCTCCATGATGCTAGAAAAAGTACAAATTTGAGACAAGAAAGGTGGAGCTTGGATCACAGGAAGGAAGAATAGGACCAAAAAATGCACTATTAAATTTGAAAGGAAGAGACAAAAATATAGTAAACAATTTGCAAAAATGGACTTGATAAAGCTCTGAATCAGCTTTCTGACAATATTTTGTTTGCAAAAAACAAAGTCTGAATGCACAAGATATGCCCCTGGGAGTGCAAATAATAACTTCTAAATTCAACTGGAAAAAATGCATGCAAAAAGAAAAATCAGAAAAAAATACCTCAATATCTAGATTAGGCTCGAAAAGAGCTTTCCAATGATATATGGTTTGCCTAATTTTGCGTTTATATGCTCAAGTTAGAGCGAAAAAACAACCCCTATCAAAAAACCTTAGAGAAAAAATTTGTACCCCCCCCTCCCCTCATGGTTGGGTGGTGGCTCCTTGGTTGAGTAGCCTAGAAGGGGTAGCAATTTTATGATAGAGCAACAGAGGAGCATGGGCTGAGCAGAGTGCCGACAACGGTCGGTGGTTTGTTGACTACTTGCTGGCAGTTGTTGTCAATGACTTTGAAAGCTGTTGGTAGTGGCCTCTTTGAGTGTTGTGGGACCACCAGGGGTAAACGCTAGTTTATAAACCACATTAGCCTTGGCAAGCCATTAAATTGCCAAAATAAATAAATAAATTTTTTTTTGACGAAAATTTTCGTAAGCTATGGCTGAGACAGAAGCAAAATGAGCCCTAGATGCCCCCGTCACCAAAAATAGGCAAATTATATATGAAAATTCATTTGAAAGCCTTCTTAAACCAATAGAAAGGTCCGTTTGGGCCCAAAATGTTTAAAATTTTCAAGTACCCTCTGGAATAGAGAAAAGCTTCAAACTTCGAACCATTGCAAAATGGATTCTGTGTATCTGATTTCAGCGAAACAAAAGGTGATCCTAACTTTTTCGAGCCTTCTAGAACTGATGGTATGCTCCAAATTAACCCATATGAAAAATTTATCATGTATGCAAATAATCTCTAAAAAATGTGAACATGAATCTTGAGATCTGGAGCTCTGATACGATGTTAGAACTCGTGAAATGTGAATCCCACAAGCCTAGTTATCTTCTCAAGGATACCTGTCACACACAAAGAAAGAATTGAACAACAAAATAATTGAATACAATAACAATGAAATTTATTTAATTTCTTGAGTTACAATGAAGGATATGATATCCTTATAAATACATCTAACTCTAAAGATAGAAACCCTAAATGATGGAGTTTACAAGATAGAATGAGAGTTAAAATAGAATACATGAATCAGTCATGTATGTACAAATAGCGTAATTGACTAATTAAATGCATGAAACTCTCTAAATATAAACATGTTTTTCTTTTCCTAGTTTGCATTATGCATGAAGATAAATATTAATTAATTATCCCCAATTAATTAATTAACTAAATAATAAATGCCATAATTAATTACTAATTAAGGAATTAGTTATTTAGTGAATTAATGCAATTAAGTGAATAATTAATCTATGAATTATTTACTCCAACAAGTTTAGGGGAGGGTTTTCAAGTACTTAGAATCCTTAGGTGTTTCTTGTTGCATTGATGGCCACTAGGAGCATCCAAAATGGTCATTGCAGGCAGGGAGTTAGAATGCAACAAGGCCTCAGTCACAACAATCTACTTCGGTAGACACAATGCTATGTGAAAATGATAGAGATGATAAATGAGAACCTAATGAAGGGTGATAGGTTTTTTATCAGCCTCTTCTAGGGAATCCATATTTGTGTGTTTAAGGGAGTGAATGAGGAAGAACAAGAAATGTATCAAAGCGCTACGATGGAAATGATTTGGAATTAGGAGATGATAGTAATAGTAAATTTTAAACCTTCCTTCAAGAGTAAAGAACTTCATAATCATAAGCCATACTTGGTTCCATGTCGATGGAATCTCCTCACAATCAAACCCTCCATGTAGTTTAATAGGTTGTTCACCCTCCTTATAAAAGAAAGCCAAACTTTTGATATCGGCGACCCTACTCTGCTTCTTTTATTTTTTGCCCCTAGTGGACAACCTAGTAGCTTTAGTTATTGTAACATTGTTAATTATATTAGGATTAAGTTGCTATCTATCTTGTAAATCCTATGACATGGTTCCAACATACTTGGAAAGTGTCCTAAGGCACTTAGGATGTATTTGGAAAATAATTTGTAACATTTAATTCTCACCATTGTTTGCAATTCATTCATAAGGGGTGATGAGTTACACTAACAATAGTAGAAGTGGGTTGTTAACACAAATATTTAATATTATTTTTCCCACTTATGGATGTCTAGAATAAGATATTTTTTGACTTAGGAAAGTGGAAAAAGATTGACCTATGGGCTTCTCCAAGTGGGAGTATGGGAGAGGTAGCATGTGTCCTTGGTTTTTGGTCATTTATTACATTTAATGTAATGTTTATCTTGAAAGTATAGATGTCCATGTTGGAGCGAAGGCATTGGAAGCTAAACTGATGTCTTTTCAAGTTTCGTCGAGGCATTCCAAGGGTTGTCATCATGAGTAATGAAGATTCTTCTTTGGGAACCTTTATTGGTGGTTTTGGAGCCTTTTCCATTCTATAAATCCAACCTTTAGGTGTATATTTTATGTGTAATAGAATATAGAACAATTGTAAATAGTTGAATATAGTTTTCACTCTAGGAATTTGTTCACATGTACATAGGTGTTGCTATGGTGGAGGCAAATAGGAGAATGAAAGTGACTGTATTGTAAGCTTTTTTATTATTATTAATACAAACTTGTCCTGTCTTCTTGTTGGAGTTTTTCTTGCAAGGATTTTTGAAAATCCTATGTTATGTGTAGATGTTATGTTGATAATTTATGCCTTATTGTTGTTAGCTCATGCTAATTTTCATCATTATTTATTGTTGTTGTAAGTTCACGTAAGATATATAGATTAAGAATGGTTACCAGGTTGATTTTTGGCATCATAAAGAAGAAGAATCTAATCATGGGTTTTCCACGATTAAGGAAACTTAATTTTTGGATTTGCATATGAGTTTCAGATTTTCATGTTACTACAATCTAAGCCTTGAATCTCATCCTTTAAATAGTTTATTGGATAAAGATGGATCTTCACAATATTTGGTATTGAACTTGTTTATTTTCCAACAAATTGCACCACATGCAATTCCACATCATATAAGTGCCTCTACTTTAAGCTAAATTTGAGATATCCCTTGGCTTCCATCTATATGCTCACTTAGCTGGCCTCACCATCCCATTTTTTTTCCTTTTATCAACTTTTTTGACTATTTGACTTGAGGATATTTGCGTGCCATAGAGACATGTATGTGTTGCACTAGCCTCTTACAAAAGTCCAATCTAAAGGTAGTCATCAAAGCATTACACCTACTATTTTCAGTAGTGTAATGCTTCCTTTTGTGTCCACCAAAGTTGAGATTCATTCCTAAGCCTTTATCTAGCCTTTTTTGCTCTAGTTTGTCTCTTTAGTCTCTCAGATTGATCTTCAACAACTCTTGAAGAAATATCTCATGCTTTCATAGACATATCACTAATTTTCCATCATCATTTTTGTATCTATTTATCATGCCATTTTCATTATCATAACTTTGTGTGTTCAAGGGTCTTGTGCTCTTCTTGACTCTAGTAGGCTCCCCCTTTCTTGTGTTGAAGGGGATTTTTCCCCTCTTCTTTGTTTCACTTTACATCATTTCCATTACCATATTACTTTCATTTTTATCTTTTCATATATTATTTATCATTTCATCTACCAATGTATCTTGGTTGTTCGTGGCGATGGAAATATCAAAACAAGGATATGACTATGGAAAACCTTTTAAACACAACCCCAACATTTTTATTTTTATATTTTGTGTGAAAATTTGTTGGAGAAGGTTCGCGTTTGTTGGAGGATTCAATCTCTAGAATTTTATGACCTTTTCTTCCTTAAATCTCTTTCCTTTCATTCATTTTATGTGTTGTTTATTTTGTTTATAGTCTTTTTTCACTTACTATAATATTGGAAACATAGTTTTTTTAAGTCTTGTCACTTTTGTATTTTTTGATACAGTCCTTGTACTTTGTCAGTATAGGATGCCAACATGCCAAACTATCATTCACAAACCACATGTGTGTCTTGGATAGAGAGCTTGTGAAGGTCACCAAAATATCTTTGTGAATTGTTCTTTCAGATTCCATAATAAAAAGGTTTATATCTATTGACACTTCACAACTTTTATACTTTGTGCTTGTGACGAGTCGAGAGGACTATTATTGAATCCTCGAGAGTTTTTCATTTTCCTTTCAGAGTGGATCACTTTTCCCACTCTAAGTTTTGGTGACCTTGATGTGAAGCTTGTTGTTTGTGTGTGTGTGATATGATCATCTTAAAAAAAATTGTAAAATCTTTTCTTAAACAAAACATTTTAGTGCATGTGTTAGGTTCTGTTGTTACACACTTTCAAAGTTGTCGAAGTGTTGTAAGGCCTGTCTATCAAATTTACAACCTAGAATACCTTTGGTTTATTTTGGGGAGAACTTCTAGACCAATTATCCCTCTAAATTATTACAGTCCTACTAGATTTGGCCCATCATTCTCGAGAAATAGAGATCTGAATGATCATTTTTCTCCCATCCATTCCCTAAGAATATCACCACATGGTGCTCTTCTACATCTATCTTGAAACCTAAATCTTAGAACAATACTCATATGAACACTCCTTTGAGGTCTCCTCTTATTGATCATGAGTCTTCTCTTATAATTTCATTTAGCCAAATTCAATCTTTAGATGAGAACCTAAGGAACTTTGAAGGGTTTTTGAATTGAGAGAATGTCCATCCCCAAGTTGGTTTTGTGATTAATAATCTAAGAGATATTCTTATCTCAAATAGAAAGGGATTGGAGGTGCTAAGGGATTTCTCTTTGATCGTGATATCTCATGTTCCACTTGTTGAGGCTAACACCTAGGATGATTAGTCTATTATGAGTGGCACATAGATTGAGGTGGCTATCCCTAGGGTGTCAGTCCACATGGTGGATGTTGGACCTACTATTGACCTATTATTAGGTGGCACTCTCTCGAGTATTAATATTTATTAGACACCCTTGGGGTATACTAACATGTGTGATTATTGGTGTGGGTGCTAGTAATGGTCTTGGTGTTGGTACTAGGAGTGGTTCTAGTACCCGTACCTTTTCTTTTTCTCATAATCTACCTTTTCCTCCTCTACCTAACAATCCCATCCTAAACACCATCTTGCGGAATATAGGACAATTGCAGTAGCAATTACCACCCTTGCATCTGCTACTAAACAATATTTTCTTCTCACATATTATTTCAATTGTCCACTTGTCCTAAGCATATTGAATACCATTTCTCCTCAAGTTTTTGAGGAATTAAAATTTAATTACTATAATGGATAAAGAGATCCTATTGTTCATATTAATTCTTTCATGACTCTCTACAATGACTATCATAGCTTGGATTTTGTTTTATTAAATCTATTGTCTTGGTCTCTTAAGGGGAACATGCTAGAGTGGTACAATTCCTTACCTAATCAATCCATCAAAACAATTAATCAACTCATGTATGCATTTCTCACAAGGTTTCAAGTGAACATTGGTAGAAAGGTCACTATAGCTGACCTTGTTCACTATAAGAAAAAGATGAATGAGAGGGTTACTAATTTTATCTCTCGATATTAATCAGTATCTACTAAGATACCCTTTTCCCTACTAGATAGTGATTTATGAAGGATGTTTATTAGAAATTTGTAGTCTACTTTGAGGGAGAAACTCTCTCTTAATTGTTATTCTAAATTTGCCAATATTTGTTCCACACTCACTGACTATCAATATACATTCACTTAGTTCAAAGAACCTTTTTTAAACTCTCATGATGATGATTTTGGGAGTGCATCTTCTTCAAGAGGGTCTATAAAGAACTCTTACGTTGTGGTGAATGTTATCATTGTGCCTCAGGCAACTAAGAGATATATGCAAGAGCCATGACGGAATTGGGTCTTCACTAAATTATCTAATTCCTATATGAGAATATTGCAAAAAAATTTAAACGATAATCTTGTGACCCTTCCTAAAATTATACTTCCCAACAATAGACCATACCCTTGTTGGTATGATGGTTTCAATGTTTTTTAGTATCACTGTGCACGTATCCATGAAATCAATCATTATATATATGTGTTGAATAGTTGAACATACCAGAATACTGAGAAGGGGGTGAATTAGTATTCCTACACTTATAATTTTTTTACTAAAGTATTAATCTCATCAACGTAAAACAACAAATGCAGAATAAACAAACAACATGACCACAAATTGAACACCAAGTTTTATACGTGGAAAACCCAAATGGGAAAAACCACGAAGAGTGTTAACTCTCAAGATAATATAACTAGTTATATGGTGTTTACAAAAAGGGTGGCTCACTACTGAATGGCCCACTGCCAAATTACAACTTGTGTCTCACTGCTGGAATGCTCACTACAATAGAAGTAAATGAATTGAGGAAAATTGCATCTCCTAATGCATGAGTTCAACTCCAAGATAAGCTCAATTATCAACTCATAGAAACTCACAACAAATCCTGTAAGGAATTATTGCAACACTGTTTGCACTCTGACTCTTCTTCACACACCTTCGCTCATATATCATATTCCACTGCTCACTCTCTATACTACTCTAATACTACAACTCCCTCGATCACAGCTCGGTCACTCACACACTTCTTACTCTACCACACAACACACATACATACTCTACTATTCCACATAGTACACATCCACACATCTTCTATATATATATCAGTAAGAACATACACCAATAATATGTCAGCCAAGCACAAATGATTTACACATTAATACTTTTCTCGAATCAGCACATTATCCAAAACATGCCTCAACAAAAATGGGATATCCAAGTCAATCTTCACTAATGTTCTACATGCTTCATTTACCGAAACATGCGTCTCAAATTACCAGAACAAAGCAAGAGTCTAAAGCACAAATACCAAGCACAATCACTCCCAATATTCAAGATATAGATGTCAAAGATTCTGAAACATAGAACCATAAATCATAATGCAATATAACCATTCAGATAGAAATACAACTGATACAACTAATACCAGAACTAGATACAAACCATGATAAGCAAAACATAAGATTTTGGAGAAGAGGATCTTTCAAAAATAACTCCAGTAGATCATACATGCCTTACTGTTTCATATCACATACATACATATCTTCTATTGTTTCTCATCATGCCACATCCGATCCAAATCGATACCATATCCGGTTCTAATCTGATCACCGAGTTTGACATTAATGAAAAATTTACACAAATCTAACAATCTCCCCCTTTGTCATTGATGGAAAAACATCTCAAAAATAGTTATCTCAAAATAGTTATCTCAAAACATCTACATGAAGCCCCCCCCCCCCCCCCCCCCCCCCTTACTCATATCTCTCCATTACTCTACCTTTCTCCCTACTTCTTTATTTACCTTTCTCCCCCTTTGACATCAAGGACAAAGGGTGTCTTTAATAAAAATAAAGAAAGAATAATAAATGCTTTAAAGTACAAAAAGAATGTCAACATTGTATGTCAACTAAAAGGATTCTTAACCACTTTTCTTCTGAAATATATGCTTTTATTTCTCTCTAAGCTTTGGAAGGAGAACCTTCCATGAATGACTAACCAGTTTAATTCCAATTGTCAAGCTTTTACATTTTACCACTACATTAATATCCTGAGAAAAATTGTCTATAGTAGATGAATTTGGATCATACTCAACTGCATCACTAAGCAATATTGGAAAGTGTTCCATCTTAGCCTCAATAATCTCCTTAACCTTCTAGAAAACACTCACACTATCTTCCATTTGCCTCTATAAAGATAACAGTTCAAACTGCAGTTAATTTACCTTTTTCCTTTGCTCACCATCTTTGTCGCCCAAAAAATCAAATGACTTACCCATAGAATTTAATTCTTCTTCAAAAGAATCAACTTTAGCTTTGAACTTCACCATAGGAGTCAGCCATTGTAGGCAATATCTATAAATTTTGTTGGCACTATTGATACAATCTCTCATTTCATTTTATCATTCTGATAGAATCCTTTTAGCATCTTTGCATTTCTCCAACATTTGTTGCATATTATCAACTTCTTCCTCTACAACCTCCAATTCTTCCTTAAGCACAAGGGATTCTGGATCATCCAACTCAATTACTTCCTCCCATTTCAGCTCTTTCTACTTCTTCTTAGGTTTCAGAGAACCAAAGGAGACAATCTCCTCTAGCTTCCTCTTTCTAGAGGCTAGACCCTCCTTAGCCAAATCGATAGCAAAGGATACCAGATGAATACACTACATCTCCTGAAATGATTAAGGTAAACATCACAATCTTCTTCTCTCTTTTCCAAACAATTAAGATGCTGAAATATCTGTCTAGCAACCTGGACTTGAGATTCACATAGCATATTTTCCTTCACCAGTAAAGAACCCAGACAATACATTGCCAAACATACAAGCAACAATCCAAAGTAGAAGGGGTAACTTTTATCTTTTGTCATTTTGATATTCTCTAACAATTGATTTTTCAACAATTCACACAAATCGAATAAAACATCTTCCATGGAAATCATGTGCACAACATATACAACAATAGATTAAGTAAAACCTTCCCTATTTTTGAAATAAATCTCATAGGATATAGCATACACAACATAACTCATGATGGGATTGATGATTTTGTCGATCAATGGTTCTCTTTGATCTCCTGTCGCACTGATTAGGGCTTCAATTTTCTTATTCTTTATTGTCTTCTTAACCGGTACACTCCCTTTGTCATATAGACTAGTAACAACTAAAATGACATCCTTGGAAATGGGATAGGGTTTATCCAACATGATACAGACATTTTTCACTCAACTTAGGATTAATATGATAACATCCTCATTGTCAAACCAAGGGAAATAACTCCACAAATCCAATCCTCTGTGACCTAACTACTGAACCTTCTACAAATCTGGTTCACTTAAATGGCATTCCATCTTTTTGATCTTTTCTATGTCAAATTCATCCAATTGTACCTTTTCTAGAGTCTGAAAACTTCTGTTACTCGATTCTTTAAATCATCTTCGATTCCATGATTATTTGCTTTGCTTATCTACTCTTTAACTATTTCTCCTTCTTCTTAAACTCTTTTCTTTGCACAATGATGAAAATGATCTCAAATTCCCAAATGTATCTTGCTAATTCCTTCTAGAGTTTTGCCACCAAAAAGTGTCATGTCATGACATAAACACATATTACTAGATTACATTTTAGACTCAGTCATGCTAGACCCACAACATGAATAACTTCGGAAGAGAGGGGACGGATTATTTTCCTTTATAACTCCCCCTAAGTTGAAGCAATAAGCTCAGTTACCGAAAGAAGAGTTGCCAACATTGGATTCTGGTATAGTAGGCTTGCTTTCATTATTCACCTCCTTTCTCCACACCATGACTTCCTTCTTCTTTGATTCACCAGAATTCACCACATTCTTCTCTATAGACTTCTCCATACCAACTTTATTTTGCACTTATTACCACAATGTCTAGATTGCTTGCACTTGTAACAATTGATGTTTCACTACATTGAATTTGAATTGATGTTTCTCTACATTGAATTTGAATTGATGTTTCTCTGCATTGAATTTGTTGAATGTGTTCTAGATCTGTATTGGTTAGCTTTATGACCATAACCATTGCATAGATGACAATATCCATGGAAGTTACCATTCATCTCATTGATTCCAACCGGATAATGATTTTGACTCACATCGTGGTTTTTACAGTTTTTTTCTTTATGACCAAACTTCTTGCGATTGTAACATTGAATGCTTCTACAATCTGCAACCTTATGACAAAATTTATTGCATTAAAAATAATAACCATTAAGTGATGGGTACCATTGTGCATTTGGTTGACGAACTAGTAGTCTCCTTTCATTAGATCTTTGATTCTGAATTTTGTTTACATCTTTTAGGTTTCTTCTCTTCTCCAATCTTGACTTCCTTGCCTTTGTCTTTATCAATTTGATTCACGAGTTTGAAATCCTAGTCTAATCTAGTCTAAATGAGCTTTTTGCAAGTTAATCAAGTCTTCGAGAAGTTTTCTACTTTCAATAACTTTACTTTCTACCTTTAGCTTCTTCACTTCTTGTTCGAGCTTCTCACATTATTCAATCTTCATCTTGATTGATTCTTTCAGGTTTTCTTCTATTTTATTTTTCTCCTCAATCTTCAACATCAAATCTTTAATAGTTTTATTGACCTACTTCAACTGAGTGTTAACTTACTTATGTCTCAGTTTGAACTTCTATATTTGTTCTCTTAGTTTTTGTACATATTCATTCACTGCCTTCACATTCTCTTTAAATTCTTCATTCTCTGATTCTACACTTTCCAAATCTTCAAGAGTTGTCTTCAATTCTTTATCTGGGTGACATTCTTCAGTCATATTGATCAATGCCACGATTCAACCAACAAGGATATCCCTTAAGATGTTAAGCTTTCAAACAAGGGACCATTCTCTGATATGAATTATTAAATTGTTGAATGGACTGGAATACTAATAGGGGGTGCATCTGTATTCCCACACTTTTAAAATTTTTAGTGAAGTATGAATCTCATCAACATAAAACAACAAATGCAGAATAAACAAACAACACAATCACAAATTGAACACCAGATTTTATATGTGAAAAACCCAAATGGGAAAAGCCACATAGTTTTAAGTCTCAATATAATATAACTAGTTATATGGTGTTTACAAAAAGGGTGGCTCACTATAGAATGGCTCACTATTGAAATGTTCACTGCAATAGAAAGTAAATGAACTAAGGAAAATTCCATCTCCTAATGCACATGGTCAGTTACAAGATAAGATCAAGTATCAACTCATAGAAACTCACAATGAATCTGGCAAGGGATTACTGCAACACTATATGCATTCTGACTCTTCTTAACACACCTCTCATTTATCATATTTCATTTCTCTCTGTATACTTCTCTCATGTCCACAACTATGTCACTCTCACATTTCTTACTCTACCATGCAACACACACACATACTCTACTGTTCTACACACTACACATCCACACATCTTCTATATATACCAATAATCACATAGACCAATATGTTGGCAATGACAACGAAGGAAAACTAAGAGGGGGGTGAATAATTTTTCACTGAATTATACAATTTAAGAACAATCCTAGATTTGGTCAACTACAACAAGAATAAGATAAAAACAATAACAACAACACACATAATGCCAATATATTTGGCGTGGAAAACTTGATTAAAGGAAAAACCATGGCTAGAACCTACCCACAATGAGATGATACTCTGCAATAGTATGTGTAAATATTACAATGGGGAATGCACATGCATTTAGGCACTCTACCTAGAGGTCACTACTCAAAATATGATGACCCAGACGGATACAACCCTCAGGGAAGGTTCACTACCTTACAATAATATTCGGACTACAATCCAGTTAAGATAAACTGAAAGAGCATCTCCTAATGCTTGATGATGGTTCCGATTAAGCATATTTATCTGCTCTGCAACACACTTTTCTCAATACACCATACCAAAGGATAAATTTTATTGATCACACATACACCACTCTCTAATAATTCAAACTCAACACCATACCCAAATTACATGAATATAACATCTATTCATACAAATCATCAACCTTGACTACAAGGTTGATCAATACAATGTCATTAAAACAAAGCATGGACCCAAATCAATCTCCTTGAATGCACAACACCACCAAAAATCTCACCAAGATCAACCTTAACATGCTACACCACCAAAAATGTTGCATAACATGAAGAATATCACTAGACCCATAAGATCTTCAATAACTCACAAAATGATAAATGTGGACCACCAAAAAAATAGGAAATGATTAGGAAACACCAACAAGAAAGTTAGAAACATCCACAATTGTTGCACCAACACCACTTAATCAAATCTTCATCAATCAACATGCTAACACTCAAGAACACTCAACAACAACAACTCAGACAAGAAATATAACTTGCAAAGCACCAAATTAGGAACCATTTGAAATAAAGATACACATAAATATCCCAAACACTCTCCCAAATTCACAACATAAGATATAATCATTCCGGAGCACAACGGATCAAACATTGCAACATCGAACACTGAAAAGTCAATCTTCATACCGAAATCCACAACTCAATCAAATCACCACATAAAATCATGAAATCAATAAAGAATGAAGTATCTCTAGTTGATTCAACATAAAAAACAGATAAAAAAACTATCAACTCACTGCAATCATCAGATCAACAAAACAACTCTTTGCAACACCAAAACACAGGAATATGTTGACATCAATGACAACCACATATCCTAGCAACAACAATATCCAACAATCTCCCCCTTTGGAATTGATGGAAACATATGAATGTGAAAAAAAATCAATGCAAATGAATAAATCAACACCAAGAATCTCTCCCTAAGATCGTGCAAAAAAAGCTTCCAAGATAAGGTAGTTTTTCACATGCTTCTCTCCCCCTTTGACAACAATCCCAAAGAGATAAATCATGCATCTCTCCCTCTAAGAAGGACAATTTCTCCCCCTTAGGATAAAATCACACATTGAACCATACATTGACTAACCTAACTAAGTATCAGCACCAACTCATCAATTCACATAAGAGGATAAGACTGTGAAGTCCACTAGATTGATGCATCTCAATGCATCTAGTTCTCATTAGGAGGGGCAAAGACCCCTAACTTGTCTGTCAAATACACAAATGTATCTATAGGAAAAGACTTAGTAAAAATATCTGTAATCTTATCCTTTGTAGATACATACTCCAATTTGACTTCTTCATCACTGACTTTCTCCCTCAAGAAGTAATACTTAATTGATATGTGCTTTGTTTTAGAATTTAGTACTGGATTCTTGGAAATATTAATAGCACTTGAATTGTCACAATATATAATAGTAGGCTCATCATAAGCAACTATAATGTCCTTCAATATTTGCTTCATCCAAACTGCCCGAGTACAGTTGCTAGTAGCAACAATGTATTCAACTTCAATAGTAGATAGAGATATAGCATCTTGTTTCTTACTCGCCCATGAAACCAACTTCTTCCCTGAAAAGAAAGTTCCACCAATAGTGCTCTTCCGGTCATCAAAATCACCTTCCCAATCAACATTAGTATAAGAACCTAACATGAAATCATCATTCTTTGGATACCACAAACTATAATCAACAGTCCCCTTCAAGTATCTAAAAATCCTCTTCACAGTAGTAACATGACTCTCTTTAGGATTTGCTTGAAATCTGACACAAAGACAAACAACATGCATAATATCTGGTCTAGGCTAAGTCAAATACAATAATCCACTAGCCATAGATCTTTACAAGGTCTGATTAACTTTCAAAGATTCATCTTACTTAGACTATTAGGAATCGAAAGGGCAACTAAGAGGGGTGGAGGGGTGAATTAGTTGTCAATGAATTTCAACCCAATTATAACTTAATCAAACTTAATACTTAATACCAGTAAACCAAACTTATTGTCGGTTAGCAGATTAGCAATTAATATCAATACCGGTGAAACTTAATGCATGAAATAGAAAGAGAAACAACATCCACAACACATAACACAAAGATTTTGACGTGGAAACCCTGTAAGGGGAAAAACCACGATGGGAAACCTTACCTACAATCAGATGATACTACTGTAGATAGTATCTGTATACATGGGGTCTACACATGCAAAAATGCCAACCGCCTAGAGCACACTTCTCAAATGGGAGTCGCAATGACTATAGTAGGATGGTTAAATCCTAGAATAATGTACTACTCAAAATAGCATCTTCAATGTTGGATTCAGTACTAGTTAAGCTCCGATAAACACTTTCAAACCTTCCTTGAACCTTGTCTATGGTTTGCTCATATGATCTTCAATATTCGCACATACCATGTTACAATACCATACCATAACCATATTCTCTCTCATCTCACAAATGAGATCTTACATATATACTAAACCTAAGACCAAATGTGTAGGTCGGCTCACTAAGAATATTACAATTAAATCAATTACAAATAAGTCTTGATGCGATGCATCATGTTGTCTTAATACAATTACAACAACAATAAATCATCTCCATAACATGTCGTGCTGATCTGGAATAGATAATGCATAGTGATCCATAACCTAGACCAATCTGTCGATAACAACAAATATGTCAACCCGATTAGAAAAATAATCAAAACACCAAAACCATGTATCCAAACCATGTCTTCAACATAATCAAGTGATCTCCAAATGATAACAAGTCATCATTAGTGCCGGTGAACCATATAGCCTGCCAGTGAGCATATACCGGTGACTGTGCATAAGTCACTGACCTTGCCAGTGAACACAATGTGCCGATTAAATAGTAAACCAATATAACAATAGTGTCAAATCAATAATATAGATCTCCAGAAGGATAAGTGTTGACATCAATGACAAAACTAATGCAACACATCCATAATACCAACAATCTCCCCCTTTGGCATTGATGGCAACACTAGATGGAAAAACATCTAAGTGCCAAAACATAATGCCAAAAACCAAAAACCAACAATCTCCAAAATAGATCAATACCAGAAATCAAAACCAAAATACAAAGAGTATAATATCTCTCCCAAATAATTTTTTTCCATAGATCTCTCTCCCCCTTTGACATCAAATGCCAAAGCAGCTAAGAATAAATATCAGAACATACAACCAACTACTCCCCCTAAGAAGTAGCTCTCCTCCATCAAAGCCAAAAATATAATTACTCTATTAGTTTCTATCGGTTTGATGCCAATCTTCAATCATCTAAGTCTCTACCGGTGAGGGTATTACCCCAAGCTTCTCTCTGAGATATTCAAAGGTTTCCTTAGGCAAAGGATTTGTAAAGATATCTTCAATCTGCTCTTTAGTATTCACATAAACCAATCTTACTTCTTTTGCTTCAACATTCTCTTTCAGAAAGTTATATTTGATAGAAACATGCTTAGTCTTAGAGTGAAATACCAGATTCTTTGATACATCAATTGCTGCTGAATTATCACAATAAATGATTATAGGTTCTTTGCATTTTACCTTTATATCCTTCAACATTTTCTTAATCCATAATACCTGAGTACAATTAGTTGCTACTGCAACATATTCTGATTCTGCTGTTGATAATGATGTACAACTTTGCTTCTTGCTTATCCATGAAATCAATCTGCTACCAAGAAAGAATGCTCCACCAGTGGTAGTCTTCCTGTCATCTACATCTCCTACCCAATTTGCATCGGTGTATGCACATAAATCAAAATTTCCATCTTTAGGATACCATAAACCAAAATTTGTTGTGCCATGTAGATACCAAAAAATCCTTTTTACTGCTGATACCAATTGTTAGGAGCTAAAAGGGAAACTGAGAGGGGGGGGGGGCATGAATCAGTTGTCAATGAATTTCAACCCAATTATAACTTAATCAAACTTAATACTTATTATCGGTAAACCAAACTTATTGCTAGTTGGCATATTAGCAATTAATATCAATATCGGTGAAACTTAAAGCATGAAACAGAAAGAGAAACAACATCCACAACACATAACACAAAGATTTTGATGTGGAAACCTTGTAAGGGGAAAAACTAGTGGTAGGAAACCTTACCCACAATCAGATGATACTACTACAGATAGTATGTGTATACAAATGGGGTTTGCACATGCAGAAAGGCCAACCTCCTAGAGCACACTACTCAAATGGGAGTCGCAATGACTACAATAAGATGGTTAAATCCTAGAATAATGTACTGCTCAAAATAGCATCTTCAATGTTGGATTCAGTACCGGTTAAGCTTTGATAAACACCTTCAAACCTTCCTTGAACCTTGTCTATGGTCTGCTCATATGATCTTCAATATTCACACATACCATGCTACAATACCATACCATAATGGCCATATTCTCTCTCATCTCACAAATGAGATCTTACATATATACTAAACCTAAGACCAAATGTGTAGGTTGGCTCACTAAGAATATTATAATTAAATCAATTACAAATAAGTCTTGATGTGATGCATCATGTCGGCTTAATATAATTCCAACAACAATAAATCATCTCCATAACATGTCGTGCTGATCTGGAATAGATAATGCATATAGGTCCATAACCTAGATGAATCTGTTGACAAGAACAAATATGTCAACCCGATTAGACCAATAATCAAAACACCAAAACCAAGTATCCAAACCATGTCTTCGAAATAATCAAGTGATCTCCAGATGATAACAAGTCATCATCAGTGTCGGTGAACCATATAACCTGCCAGTGAGCATATATCGGTGACTATGCATAAGTCACTAACCTTGCCGGTGAACACAATGTGTCGGTTCAATGTTAAACCAATATAACCATAGTATCAAATCAACAATATAGATCTCCAGAAGGATAAGTGTTGACATCAATGACAAAACTAATGCAACACATCCATAATACCAACATAGACAACTTGCATCCAGTCACCATAGGAGTTCCAATAGGTTTGGATTCATCTAAGCCAAACTTCTTCAACAATTCCTTCACATACTTAGATTGAGAAATGAAAATTCCTTTAACAATCTGTATAATCTGCAATCCTAAGAAAATTTTCATCTCACCTATCATAGACATCTCAAACTCCTTTTTCATATCATCAACTAACTTCATACTCAAATAATCATCTCCTCCAAAAATAATGTCATCAACAAACACTTCAACAATCAAGATGTTATCATTATCAACAATAAAGTATAAAGTACTATTAGTAGTACCTTTATAAAATCCCAACTTCATCAAGTAATTTTCCAATCTAGCATACCAGGCTCCAGGGGCTTGTTTAAGTCCATACAGTGCTCTCTTCAAGCTGTATACCATGTCTCCTTCATCTAATAATGAAAATCCATCTAGTTTCTTAATGTAGACTTCCTCTTCCAAATCTCCATTCAAAAAGGCTAACTAGATATCCATCTGGTATACCTTGAAATTATTATAAGCAACATATGCAAGCAGTAATCTAATAGCTTCAATCCTAGCTACCAGAGCAAAATTCTCATCATAATCCATACCTTCCATCTATGAGCATCATTTACATACCAATCTTGCTTTGTTTCTAACCACTTCACCGACTTCATTCAATTTATTCCAGAACACCCATTTGGTACCAATCATATTCTTGTATTTAGGTCTTAGAACAAGCTCCAGTGTATTATTCTTCTCAATTTGATTCAACTCTTCTTCCATAGCTTTTATCCAATTCTCATCCTTACAAGCTTCAACAACATCTTTAGGTTCAATCTTGGAAATCAGATATATCTCTTTACACCTTTATTTTTATCACCAATAATCTGATTTTTTGAATGATTGAATTTTACATACTTCAAAGTCTTCTAATTCTATGTTCTTGAACTTCTTCACCAAAAATAGCAATATCTAGAGTAACTATCTCTACCAGAGCATTCTGCTTCAGGATCTCTGTTGAAATCTAAGAACACAGAGAGGGGAGGGGGGTGAATCCATGTTCTATCGGAATGCTCAATTTCAACCTTATTATAACATGCATTCACCAACCGGTAAATCAGTACATATATAATTGAAAGAAGTAAAGCAATCAATGAACCTGTAATGTGGTGAAATGTGAATGAGAGATCAAGAGGAAAACTACCCTTTCCCTCCAAGGAGAGATAAGAATTTCACTACGGATTTCCCTTCAAACACATTTCACCGAATCACATTGGAAGAGGAGAGGGGAATTCACTAGAATCAACCTCCAAAGATGAAGATGTAATTCTGAGTGAAATCAGAATGCTAAGTTAATCCTCTCTTCCTATTTGAAATGGAAAGGAATTGATTGAATTATGTAGTGGAAAAGTGACAAAGAATTGATTATAACTTAAGATCAGAATAAGGGATAAAGTTGTGCACCTGGATCTGGCAGTGTTATGTTGAGATGAAGTGGCCCTACAAATTTGAGGAAACTTTTCCCAGACCGTGGTGGGAATGTACATGGTCCTCCAAAAAATCCACGAAATGAAAAGGGTTTTTCCGCCTCTACAAATGGAGCTTGAATCGGAAAGTACATCTGCACACCTACAACCTACACACAGAAAAAGAGAGGAAATAGGGTTGGGATTGGGGGTTTGCCTTTAGGTCAAACCCTAGTTTTGGAATTAACCAAGTAATGAAAGAAAGTACTTGCAAGTAGATGTAAATGAAAGAATGAATTATAAATCACCTCAAGGGAGGTTGTGGTAGCAATGTTGTAAGAAATTCTTACGTGGAATTGAATGTTGGAATCAATCTCCTCTTCAATGGTTGAATCCTTGACTTGAATGCAACACCTAGCCTTGAAGGGAGACTTGAGAATGCTCAATGCTAGAAAAGAATGCTTGAATGCTTGATCGCTTATGCAACTTGACCAAATCCAACCTTATCCAACTTATTGAACTTATGCAAATGAGAGGAAAAATGCCCATTAAATACATGTCAATGAATTTTATTTTTGTCATAGGTGAACATTGGGGGAGTTTTTCTGCTCACTGCACAACCTACAATGCATGCTCTAGGAAAGGTCCTACCCCAAAATAGGGCAGGGATAGGGGCACCATGCCCCTAACTTGAGAGGACAGGGGTGCCACACCCCTATCCTAGGGGGGATAGGGGTGCCACACCCCTTTCCGACCCCTTTCCTCAGGGCAGAGTGCAGACAGGGTGATGCAGATGCCAAGAAAGAATTTGATTCTGAGGGTTGAGCAGTCTCTGGTCTCCGATTAGGCTAGAGGATTCGATCTTGCATGGGTGAGGACCCTAATGCAGCCAAAAATTGCTAGGGTCATAATTTTATGACACTACATTTAGCTTCCACTTTAGCAGGAGTATGAGTGTACGCCAATACTGGCGGTAAAGTTCAAGGAAACAAGATTGAAAGAATTTTACCACGTCAAGGATGCAAGATGCACCAAACCCCCAGTGGACTTAGGATCTTATGAATTTGATTGACAAAGTAAAAGGGAAGATCGAGAAGGGGAGAACCATGACTGCAAGTAGAAAAGTTCCCTTCACTATGAGTTATGAAAGAAAGGATACCAAAGATTACAAAGAAAACCAAAGTTCACTAAGTAATTCTAATTATCAAGAAGGAAAATATGAGCGGAGTGTATGCCCCCATGTTAAAGCAATCACATATGCCTTATCAAGAGTGATTTCTTTAAGGTAGGATACATCCAAGAGAAAGAGAAATGAGGGAGCATGTTATCACAAGGATTTAGCCCCCAATCAAGGAATAAACCCAAGGATAATGAACACAAAACACGAGGTAGTATCGCTTTCCTCAGGGTCAGTATGATATATGATAACTCATGTACATCATGTATGTATATGTGCATATAATAATCATCATTACCAAAAGGAGGACACTACCTTAGAAGAAAGGGAAGAGAGGATGTCTTTTAAGTCAACATGAAACAAACCAAGAAAAGATCTCAATGCTTTGCATCGTCCCCAAGTAGATATTAAGGGAACAATAGAAGAACGGGGATACACATAGAATAATTGTCACAAAAGTGCAAGAAAGGAGAGAGAGAAGATCTACAATGCTAATATTGATAACCTAGCATGACATTTGCCTCATCTGCCTCCCGATCTTGTTGATCACTATTTCGAGAAGGCGAGCAACACGCTAGAGGAGTGACATTGGGCAAAATAGATGGAGCTATCACAAGATCCAAACAAGCACTATGCTCATGTTGTAAGTCACTTTGTTCAATTCTAGGAGATGGGATTAGGATTTGTGAAAAATCATCTAATAAATGATTGTCCACATCAACATATTCATACTCACTGACAGAAGCATTAGGAGTTTTATTGCCATTATGAATAACATTTTCACCCATTTCTTTATCAAAGTTTAGAGAACATGAATAGGAGTAAAACCATCACATGTTTTGTGCAACATGATTTGGAGATGTAGGTTGAACACCTTGCTTGGGAGAAAACGGAATCATGTCAACTATCGGAGTATGAGGATATTGAGTATTTTGAGGGATAGATTCATGAGCTCAAACACTGCGTCTTCGTCGGTGTTCTCTCACACAATGATTTTGTCAAGTCTTAGTGGAAGGCTGAGAAGGAGGAAGAACACTTGAAAAAGTAGGAATGTTTCTCTCCTTGATAGTTGAAGTTTTAGGTTGAGGTCTTTTTGGTTGAACAAGAGGAGAAGCAAGCCTCTTCTCTCAATAAGAGGAAGGAGGTGCAACTATGCCATAGAAAGGAGGAATATTAGGTGTAGGAAGGAGACTAGGTCCATAATGATGAGGATGTATAGGTCTAACCTTAGGAAGAATATTGTTGTTCTCCTTAAGAGAAGGTAAAGTCACATCCATAGGAATAGTTTGATGATCTTCCTTAGGAGGGAGATTAGTTCTATCCATGAGGGGAAGAATCTCATCTTGAAGAATAATAGGAATGTCAAGTATTGGAGATCTAGGTTGACTTAAGGATAAGATAATATCTTTCTTCCATTTTTTATAAGATTGAAAAAGATCATTGCTCCTTGATGCAAGAGATTGAAATTGTTTAGGCCAAAAGAAATCAATGGGAACATCGGGGCTTCTTTCAGATGGAAGAGATAAGCTATGGTTCATGGTTATAATTTATCCATTGTGAGGATATTTTCGACACTTGTGTATTGGAGAATCAATAGCCTTCATGAAGGTAGCCAAGGATAGCCCAACTTCACATGAAATTTCTCAGAAGAGGGCATGATAAAAAAGTCAACATCCATGGATTTAGTATGAACTTTAACATGAAGGGTGATAGAACCAATGTTAGGACAAGAGAAGTCATCAAATAACTTCACAACCACATTAGAAGCATCATATATTGGTTTATGAAATCGTAAAGTGAAAATATACTCTTCAGTTATAAAATTAACCATGCAAAAGGGATCAATAAGGGCACCACAACAAGGGATATACTTAACCTTTGCAACTATGTATAAAGGGCCATTGGGTGTTGTAATGGTCTCATTAGGGTCAAATGTAATACAAGGATCCTTAGGCATATCTTGTGTTTCTACCATATTAACCAAGTTTGGAGCTATAGAGGTGAATTCTTCAGAAGAGAAAGAATTAGGCACAATCTCAATAACATTAGAGGTATGAGAAGGCAAGGGATCAGTGAAAATCTTAAGATTTTGATTAGGAGGAGATACTAATTTATTCCCTTTATCATTCACACTGCCATAAATATATTATTATTATCAATCAAGTCTTGAATCTTATTCTTCTATGCAAAACATTTCTCAGTATCATGACCAGGCTAATGAAGAAATTGACAAAAGGAATTATTATCAAAATAAGGGCATGCAAGTTTAGAAGGATCAATTTTTTTAATAGGAGGAAGCTTTATAACATTTATTTGAAACAACTAAGACATAATACTATGTAAAGATTCATTAAAGGAAGTAAATTGTCTTTCTCTTTGGAAAAAATTAGAAATAGAAGGCACACCTATTGTAGCATTCACATTGTGATTGTTGATTGTATCATTGAACTTGATGAAGATTTTTGTTGGTTTTAACTTTGCAAATGGTTGTTGAACACTCTCCCCCTTATCAATCGGATCCATAGGAGTGGATTACTCCATTTGACTCACAACCAGTTGATAATTGTGGAGTATTGAGCACAACTACAGAAAGGAAGTAAACTCAAACAAAAGAAGCTTTTCCTTGATATCCTTTTGTAAATTAGAAATGAAAATTCTTTGAATATCATTATTAGGTATTTGAAAAGAAATTTGAGCAGAAAAAATGCTTATATCTATCAATGAAATCGATCACTTTTTCTTTAACACCTTGTTTACAATGCATTAAATCAATTAAAGTGATTTTAGGACCAATGTTTTGAAATTGTTGGATGAAAGCATTTGCTAGTTGTTGAAAATAAGTGATAGAATAAGAAGGTGAAGATCAATACCATTGTAAATCCTTATCTCTTAGTGTTTTTGTAAACAATTTTGCAACCAATCTTTGATCATAAGAAAAATCATTACACACAGTTTGAAATATTTTGATATGCATTAGAGGATCACCTTTTCCATTATAGAGTTCCAATTGAGGGATCTCAACATGTTTAGGTGGCACAAATTTAACAATATCAAGAGAAAGTGGGCTCGCAACATCAAAGGTGGGCACACTAAACTTGGATTGACTCATAGAAGCAATTTATTGTTGTAAAGAAGATACGGTTTGAGAAAGATTGTTAATTGTCATCTTGGTAGAATAATTGATGTTAGACATAGTTGATTGAGAAGGTGGTGTGATTTTATTGAAAGAAGGCATGAATTGAGAATAAGGTGGTGGGATATTATGATAAGTAGGCATGGGTGATGATTGGGTAGGAAAAGGGACACTTAAATGAGGAATAAAGTTGTTGAAGGAATTGCCCCCTTATGTCACATTGATTGGTTGAGGAATAGTAGGAATACTTATGGAAGTCATAGGTAAAGATGGAGGATTAAATGAAGAAGAGGGATTTACCCCATGACCAATGTTTGTAGGAATGACACTTTGAGTTGAAGTAGCCATGATATTGGAGGTCAAAGTAGGAATACTAGTCATAAGAGTAGTCAAAGGAATACAAGGATTGACTTGTGTTGGAGGTTGTGAACAACCTAAGGTTTCAACACAACTCTTGATAGGCATGACATTAGAATCAACAAAATGTGCAATGCCACACAATATATCAATTCCATTCTTATCACTTTGAATCATGCACTTAAGGCCTTCAATTAATGGAAGAGCTTCACTATTAGGGTATTCTTGGGACATCCATTGTTGAAAGTTATCAAATTGATTATCTAATGTGGAAAGTTGATCTATAAAAACCCTAGTTAAAGATTCTTCTTCATCATGGGATTCATCAATGAGGTGAATAGGCACATGATTAGGATGGGAAGAATTAGTATGATCCTCATTAAAGAAGTCACCCAAATTAGGCTCCATCTCCTTGGTAATTAAACCTTAGGAAGCCTTAATTCTAATGCTTCGTCTAACGGGGATAGGATAGGTAGGACTAATAGTGGTAAAACTCATGCACTAGAGGGGAAATTTGAATTTTGAATTTTGGAGCAAAGCTTACAAAATTGATTAAGGCAAAATTTTAAGAAAATAATGATTACACAATAAGAACTTTGTTGGGGGAAGAGAATGAAAAAATTTCCAAAAGTGAAAGGAAATTGAAATTTTAAAATTAGGGCTAGTGTAATACCACTTAATTTTAAAATCAGGGCAAACTATAATTAACCTCTTAATTTTAAAAAATTTCTTGAAATCTGAAATGTTGAATTTTGGAGATATTTCCAATTCTAGGGGGATCAAAAATTGACAAAATCAGTCAATCTTCTGGATTTAGCCTATTAAATATGATCATAACAATCTCCCAAAATTTCAGGGAAAAAAGCCGAGGACCGTGGCAGGAACGCACATGGTTCGACCAACTTTTTTGTGAAATTTTTAGGCATGAATATTACGACGATTTCAAAGTTAACCCCCCAAAAATGGAGAATTTTATGATTTCTAGATGGATGAAATGAAGGTTCAAATGTAAAAATAGGACCCTATTAGGGTTTTGAAGAAAAATAGGAAAATGCTACAATTTTAAAAAATGTCAAACCTAATGGATAGGCACACCTTAGAAAATGTTTAGAAATCTAAATGTGAATGAAATTGATTTGAAATTTGCACAAAATTCAATTAAATTTGAAAATTAGGGTTTTATGACCTAACCACTTAATTTTGAAATTTGGGAAAAGGGAGGGAAATTGAAAATTGAATTGTAGGAATGACAACAAGTCTGAGAAAAATCAGAAATCTGAAAATTAAATGAAAATCTAATTTTTGCACAAGTTCAAGATGATTTTTGAAAATTAGGGTTTTAACAAGTAACCTCTTAATTTTGTAAATTTTATTTGCAAATTGAACAAGACAATGAGGAGATTGAATTTGATAAATAAAACAATTTTCAGATCTAAGATAACCACAAGCAATTTCTACAAATTACAAGTTCAATTTTAATTAGAAAAACTAGGATTTTTAATGATTTAACCACTAAGTTTGCATAAATTTGAAACTTGTAAATGAAAAATATGCAATTTTGTTCAAAGGAAAGCATGCAAGACGTCGGGTTCACCAAAATGTAATGTGGTGAAATGTGAATGAGAGATCAAGAGGAAAACTACCCTTTCCCTCCAAGGAGAGATGAGAGTTTCACTACAGATTTCCCTTCAAACACTTTTCATCTAATCACATTGAAAGAGGAGAGAAGAATTCACTAGATTCAACCTCCACAGATGAAGATAGAATTCTGAGTGAAATGGGAATGATAAGTTAATCCGCTCTTCCTATTTGAAATGGAAAGGAATTGATTGAATTATGTAGTGCAAAAGTGACAAAAAACTGATTATAACATAAGATTGGAATTTGAGATGAAGATGTGCACCTGAATCTGGTAGTAATATGTCAAGACAAAGTCGCCCTACGAATTTGAGGAAAAGTTGCCTGAACCATGGTGGGAATGTACATGGTCCTCTGAAAAAATCTGTGAAATGAAAAGGGTTTTTCTGCATTTGCAAATGGAGCCCGAATCCGAAAGTACAGCTGTGCACCTGCAACCTACACATAGAAAAGAGAGGAAAATGGGTTGGGATTGGGGGTTTTCCTTTAGGTCAAACCCCATTTTTGGAATTAACCAAGTAATGAAAGAAAGTACTTGCAAGTAGATGTAAATGAAAGAATGAATTGTTAATCACATCAAGGGAGGTTGTTGTAGCAATGTTGTAAGAAATGCTTATGTGGAATTGAATGTTGGAATCCATCTCCTCTTTAATGGTTGAATCCTTGACTTGAATGCAACACCTAGCCTTGAAGGGAGACTTGAGAATGCTCAATGCTAGAAAATAATGTTTGAATTCTCTTGAATGCTTGGTTGCTTATGTAACTTGACCAACTCCAACCTTATCCAGCTTATTGAACTTATGAAAATGAGAGGATAAATACCCCTTAAATACATGTCAATGAATTTGATTTTCATCATAGGCCGACATCGGGGAAGTTTTCTCGCTCACTGCACAACCTACAATGCATGCTCTAGGAAAGGTCCTTCCCCAAAATAGGGCAGGGACAGGGGTGCACCATGCCCCTGTCCTAGGGTGGAAAGGGTGCCATGCCCCTGTCCTACCCCTTTCTCCAAGGTAGAGTGCAGACAGGGTGATGCATAGGCCAAGAAAGAAGTTGATTCTGAGGGTTGAGCAATCTTCAGTCTCCGATCAAGCTAGAGGATTCGATCGCACATGCGTGAGGAGCCTAATGCAGTCAAAAATTTCTAGGATCGCAATTTTATGACACTACTTAACCAATCACACAAATAAACACCATAACACAAAGAATTTATACGTGGAAAACCTCAAAGAGGGAAAGCCACAGTGGGATTTGTGACCCACAATATCAATCCACTAGCCATATGAAAAGATATTACATAATATGGGGGCCTACACATGCAGGAAGGCTTACAACCTAGAGTACACTTCTCAACACAAAGGAGTCTCACCGACTATAGTCACTTTGAATAACAAAACATAAGACTAAAATCATTTAATGCATCTACTATGCATGATTGAGTTCTGGTTCAAGCTCTGACTACTCCGGTTCTGAAAACCCTAACCCTTACCGGAATAACCTCTTACATAAATGAACTCATATATATGATCTTCACATTATTCACAACATTAACATTTCTATCATTACAATCATATCACAAAATGATTTAATAATTGACCTATATACCCTCACAATCCTTCATGACTCATGTCGGCTTACATAGAAATTACAAAATGATTATACATGTTGGCTCATTACATATATACATAAATAAGAAAATGAATTATCGATTGCAAGATCTCCCAATGATGTCGGCCTCCTATACCGGTACCCTGTTTGCGGTTATTATCCTTGCCTGATCTGCAAATCATGTCGACCTTCAATGCCGATACACATAGAATCCTTCCTATCGATGAAGATACCTGTCGGTGCTGGTGAAGTGTCTACTGGTGAACTATCAAACCAAACAATGAAGCCGAAACAGGTTGCCATCAATGACCACATATGAAACCAATAAGATGAGTGTCAATTGCCAACAATCTCAGTGTCATGCCCAAACTTTTGGGCAAAACACAACCGACAATTTTTTTTTTTTTTAAGCACTTAATTACATGCATTCATTTACTTAAATAGTTGTGACAACTTAATAGTTTGTTCTAAATGAAATCTTAATTGATATTAAATACTAACATAACAATTATGATAACTTCTATTATCAAGCAGAGCAAATAATTTTCATGAGGGTGTTATTAAGTTCTCTCGAAAGTTCCTTTCATTTCAATTGCGCTTTTTAGTACTTATTTGGATCCATTTCTACTAAACAGACATTAATATAATGACCGGGTTTGATATCAATTATTTACTAAATGTTAACACTATTGCTATTTCATTTCATTAATATTGCCTAATTGAGTAGATACAGTTAAGGTGCCAAACATCATTAAGTTAATTAAATTGTCTGATGAAAGACTCCACTTGGGATAATAAGGTACGCCTGACTTAGTCCCTTAATTTTTTTATAGAGAAATTTTATTACAATATCCTCTTAAATTATTTATTTTACTATATTGAATCATTCCGTTTAATTATAAAAAATAAAACCATTTTGATCTCTAAAATGAATTAGAATAATTTAAATCAAGTTTATATATTACTTTTTCCAACATCAACTGTTTAATATTTTGCTTCTATTAATCCCATTACCCCTTGCTTTAATTTCAACCGATTGAACTTCTAAACTATGTTTATCCAAATATGATAATAATAATGTTGTAGAATATTTCATTATATTTTCCATTAAAAATCCCCTAAAAGGTTAACCTCCAAAATTAATTAGAATTTTAAGCATTTTTTTATTTATTTCTAAATATGCCCTCTTGACTATTTAAACATTTATAAAATATAAACACCTAATAAAATAATTAACTCTTCAATTTGTCCTATGCTTTATATATAAATGCACATTTAACATTGATAAAAAGGAATTAAGGTTGGTAAATAAACTAATTAAATTCAGGACAATTTTTTTTTTTTTTTTTCACTTCCATAATTTTGAACTATATATATATATATATATATATATAAAATACACATATGATTACATATATATCTATCTAATATACACTTATATATTTAAAGTGAGGTTTATCCCCCTTTTAGTTAAACATACCTAAATTTACCATGATACCCATAAACCCCAATTCTGTTTTAATCATTACAAAAAGCCTCTTTTATTTATTTATTTTTTTTTTTTATAGATTTGTTTTTTTTAAAAAGATTTTGATTTGTAATAATACTTTTTTTTTTTATAAAATAAAGTTTTAAATAGTTTTTTTTTTTTTGCTTTATTTAAGAAGTACAATTATATATTTTGATATATGAATATGTTGGTTTAAGTTTATATATATATATATTTCAAACAAATAAGTTTATTATTAAGTAATGAATTCATTTAAACATTTAATATATATATATAGATATATTGGACAATAAATTTATTTCTGTTTATATCTGAGAAATGAATTTTTTAAATATTCTATATAGGCATAAAAAGCTGTTTATATATATATGTGGTGTCTAGGACAAAAGCTTTCCGTGAAAAATATAAAATCTGAAACATATTTAGCAGATTGGATAATTTCTACAGATTTGAATCATTGAATTTATTTCCTTTTTATCAAAATCCTAGTTGCTAAAAGAAATAGATAGGTTATTTAAATATTGATTTACTATCGACATAATATATTAAAAAGCAGAATTAAATCAGTTAGAATAGCAACTTTAGAATTTCTATTTATTTCATTTAATCTATTTAACTATAGATTTTATTCTCTGTAACTAAACAAATGACAGTATTTAATAATTTTAACAACAACTATATAAATGACCAATTTAATAAATTTAAGAGCAACTAGACAAATCTAAACTAAAATAAAACTTTAGAAATGACTATAATAAATCTGTTTATTTTATTTTATTTTCTACAATAAACAAAATGACAGATTTAAATAAAACTAAATATGACATTTCCATGTATAGATCTAAATTTTAGATTTTATTTTATTTTCCAACCTGCTACATGCAGGTAGATCTATTCCATTTCTTTTCTAATATCTTGATTTTAAATGCATAAAGGGAATCAATACATTTCTTTCTTTTCAAAGAATCCTATACACAACAAATATTTATTTCAAAACTAAAAACCAGAAATAATCATTTCTTTTCTGCAATATAACATAAATAAATATCACATATCTTTAAAACATATTCCCAAGTCTTTATTGTCAGTTTACAAATAGGTCTCTCATTTCAAATAGATGAAAACTTTCAAAGAATATTAATTACATTTACAAAAATTTTCTGCAACAATTAACTCCAGCCATATCTACATGTCTTGATATTTTCTTCTAACAACCTGCAAATAAAACAAAGAGATGACCATGGAGTGCTCACCTCCCAGCCTAGGCTAACTAGTAGCCACCCCCGAGCTCGGAGAACCAAGCCCTAGACAGGTAACAAGCATGCAACACAGAAGACAGAATACTCACAAACTCAAAACACACTCCCAACCTGGGCTACACTACACCACACATTTGTGATGTCCTTACAAGGGTGGTAGTGGACCAAGTACCCTGAGGAGACTGCAAGTATGGCAAAACAAATAGCCACCTCATGGCAAACTAAAGCATATAGCCACCTCATGGCAACCAAAATACATCAAGTATAACATAATCAACCCTTTATTCCTTATGCCCCCCAAGGCATTCATGCCTTATTTCCCTCCTTATGACCCCCAATGCATAAACAAGCCATGCAGCAAGGGTCACACAAATTCCCTTGTGATCGCTCTCATAACGAGAGTCTCTCACTCGAGGGCTGTCACTTCTACCACTCACAAGATCCTCCTCTCTCCCAAGAGTAGGAGATCTTGATTACTCCCAAACACACATACAAAGTATAAAACAATTTACCAAATAAATTTCCAAGAGAGCATGCACGAAAACAAATCTTTTTCACAAACATTACTTACAAACACATGCAATAAGAAATCCATTATATGATAATTACGACCAACCTTAATCTGCCCAAAAGGTAGTATAGTTTGGTTGAGGATGAGCAGCCCAATTCCACGGTTCTTCTCTTTCTACCATTAGCTAAAATTCTCCAACCAAAAATCCTATCTTTTTTTTTTTTTACAAAATTCTTTTGTCTCCAAAAATGGAGAGTGGGTGATTACCCTCAAATTTTCAAATTCTTGCTTAAGAAGTTCATTCTCTGAGTTCTCACAAGTTTCTAAAAACCAAAAAGGAAAGTAAGACAGAATGGGAAAAAGACTCTCATTCGAATAGGAAAGTTTTCAATTAGATCAAACTTCTAATTTCAATTTTCGCACAACTCAGAAAAGCCAATTTTTAAAGTGTCAAAAAGGTCACTTAAAAGTAGAAACTTGCCTAAAATTACCCCTAACTCCTAGGTATACCTTATGGGCTTTAGGAAACCCTATTAAACTACCCCTAGGTGTTCATTTAACCCATTTTAAACCCCTCTGAAGTTTATTTTCGGGTCAAACATATGTTGACCTCTCCAAAGATTCCTTTCCCAAGGTATTTATGACAACACGTTATATTATTTGAAAAAGCTATAGTTGAACACTTTCCCACCAAGAGACAAAAATAAAACATTTAAACTTAAATCCACACATGTGTCAAGTGACACAAATAAAACACTTTTACAATTTAAAACATGAAATCGTCTCTTGTGGGTTTTACACATTAAATTTAAATGACACTTAACACTCATGCAGCATACACTGTTACGAATAAAATACAACACAAATGGGGTGTTGTCTCTCCAAATAGACAATCCCTGGCTTACGAACATACATAAGTCTAGGTTTGGTTCTCCGTAATATTTCCATGGTCACATGGATAATTCCTGCGCAACTCAATTCACACATTAGTACTTCCAAGTAATCTCATATAATATAAAACACATGAATAATAATGCACTACAACACTCTGCATACAACATACATTTATCAATCAATACATCTTTCATCCAAATAACTCTTCATAACAATTATCATCATTCACATAATTTTGATCCATACATTAAAACATGCATTCCTATTTCTATCATCATAGTAAAGTCCTACAAATCTAATAATGACATACTTCCTCTCAAATTTATCCTATTCTAGAATCATATAGAGTTTTGTATTTATAAAGCATATAAATGAAGCATCCACATTCATCAATGTTACCCAATCACAGAATCATATAAGTTCTACATCCAGACATAGCTGACATACGTTAAATCAAGATTATCCAATCAATGGGTCTTTTAGGATTTCAACTTCATAACACATCAAAAGTACACCACTAGGTGCGATAACTCTATAACTTGGTTCAATTATTTTTCTCACAAACCTATCTGCCTAACACAGTCCATTCTATTGAATTATAAAGCATTTATTAATAGGTCAAACATGGTCAACTAAGTAAATCAAAGCTTGGTTTGGGGAAGGCCTTACACTCAGTCTGTGATTGCTTTGAAACAATATCCTGATCATCAAACTCATAACTGCATGCTTTGAACTTTTTTCCATGATATTCATCAACCTTCACATTTGCACTTTCCACTATCTTATTCAACCTCTTATTGTAACACCGATAGGCCTTTCTCTTAGTAGAATTACCCAAGAATATTCCTGGAATCACCTTTTATATGCACCTAGTTGAATTTGTAAACAATAGTGCCAACAACTTCTCTCCAAAAGGTCTTTGTAACATCTCCTTCAATTAGCATAGTCCTAGTAGCATCCAAAATAGTTTTGTTCTTCCTTTCAACAACTCCATTTTGTTAAGGGGTTCTAGGAGCATATAACTATCTTTTGATTCCATTCCTTTCACAAAATGAATCAAACTCACTGGATGTGAATTATCCTCCTCTGTCAGATCTCAAGCATTTCAGCTTCAAACATGTCTCTATCTACACCTTAGCTTTGAATATCTTGAATTTCTCTGGTGCTTCTGATTTCTCACTTGGAAAGGTAATCCACATCATTCTAGAGTAGTCATCAATCAATAACATGAAATATCTATCACCCTGCACACTTCTCACTCTTGTAGGACTACACAAATTAGTATACACAAGATCTAATAATCCATTAGATATATACTTCTTACTCTTAAATGAAATTCTTGTTTTCTTTCCCAACTGACATTCTTTACATACCAGATTAGAAGGTTTCACAATCTTAGGCAAATCTCTAATAGCTTTAGTAGAACTTATCTTGATTATGCAGTCAAAATTAACATGTCATATCCTTCTATGCCACAACCAACTTTCATCTATCTGAGCAAGCAAACAAATTTTCTCACCGACATTCAAGTGAAATATATCACATTTTGTCTTAGTCCCTAATGCAATCTCTATACTGGAGGCATTCAAAATCTTGCATTTACCATTCTTGAATTGAAAATAATATCCATTATCAACCATATGTCCAACACTCAAAAGATTATGCTTCAAACCTTCAACATATAAGACATCACTAGTATTATGCTTACCATAAAAAAAATAGAACCTCTACCACGAATCACACAATCTTTATCATCACCAAATCTTACTATACCATCAACATACTTCTTCATATTCACAAATTTTATTTCATCACATGTCATATGATGTGAACAACCATTATCAATTACCCATTCATGTTTCTCTTCAATCTTAGCAACCAAAGCTTTCTACTCAATGCAACTTGTATAATTCACTAGTATCAGATCATCTTCCTTGATAACAATAAATACAAATTCATCTTCCGAGTTCATTGATTCTTCATCTTCCACACCTTCATCAATAGCATAATAACATTTCTTCTAATGTTTGTACTTCTGGTTAGGCTTATAAGGCTTATCATACTTATCGTGTATCTCATATCTATCATTCTCATCAAATTTATCATGCTTATCATGTCTTGACATTCTTTTAGGACACCTAGAAGAAAAATGTCCTATCTTATTATAGGAGAAGCATTTCAAAGGTAACTTTTCATCATGCTTACTGGATCCCTTAGGCAATCTCCGAGCAATAAGTGCTTCAAGCTCATCGAACTCTTTTTCTTGTTCTTCCATCTCTCTCACTTCTCTTTCATACCTTGAAACCCTAGATGAACTCTCTCTCAAATCATACTTCTTCTTCCCAGATACAAAGGATTTAAATGTAGTCTTAGATTTACCATGTGATTCTCAACATTCACTCAACTCAAAAGAAACAAGTTTACCAACTAACATGTCTCCTGTCATAGTAGTCAGAGTCTGGATCTCATCAATAGTAGCAACTTTAGATTTATAAGCATGAGACAAGGATCTAAGAACTTTAGTAACAATCTCATCTTCCTCAAGAGTTCCATCAACACATCTGATATTCATAACAAATTTGTTCACCTTAGTCATAAAGGCTGATATGTTCTCATTATCTCCCATATTCAGCATCTCATACTTTCCTTTCAAACTCTGCAACTTAGAAACTTTCACATGTTTATCTCCTTCATATAAGGTCTCTTACTTCTCCCAGATCTCATGTGCAATCTAAAGTCCCATCACATTAGTCATCTTTGAATAGGTCAAGGCACTCAGAAATGCTTCATTAGCTCTAATATTATGTTCAACATCCTTGATCTCAAAATAATAAAATGGACCATTCTGAGGAAAAATATATGCATTCTTTATACTCTTCCAATAATCTTCTTCGAGACACTTTAGATGACACTCCATCCAGTCCTTCCATACAATGTAATTGTTTCCATCAAATATAGGACTCTCTTTCTTGAACACATAAGTTGTCATCCTAGATCACCTCAAGCAGTCAAGTTTTTTCTGGAGGATCTAGTTCTGATACCAATTGTTGGCAACAACAAAGAAGGAAAACTGAAAGGTTGGGGGGGTGAATCATTTTTCACTGGATTATATAATTTAAGAATAAGCTCAGATCTAATCAACTACATCAAGAATAAAGATAAATACAATGATGACAACACACATAACACCGAGATTTTTGATGTGGAAAATCCGGTTAAGGGAAAAACCAGGGTGGGAACCTACCCACAATGAGATGATACTATAAAATACTATGTGTAAATATTATAATAGGGAATGCACATGCATTCCAACACACTTCCTAGAGATCACTGCTCAAAATATGATGACCCAGAAGCCTACAAACCTAAGGAAAGGTTCACTACCTTACAATAATATTCGTACTACAATCCAGTTAACATGAACTCAAAGAATAACATCTCCTAATGCTTGATGATAGTTTCAGTTAAACACATTTGTTTTCCCTACAACACACTGCTCAATACACCACACTGAAGGATAAATTTTCTTGATCTCACATAAACCACTCTCTGATAATACAAACTCAACACCATACCCAAATTACAAGAATATAACACTTATTTATACAAATCATCAACCTTGACTAAGGCAGACCAAACCCTTAACACCTAATTAAAAAATTACGCTCCACGATACAAAAATCAACTACTGGACCAATACAATGTCATGAAAACATAGCATTGACCCAAATTAATCTCCTCAAATGCGCAACACCACCAGAAACCTCACCAAGATCAACCACAACACGCTATACCACCAAAAATATCGCATAACATAAAGAATATCACCGAAACCATAAGATATTCAATAACACACACAATTATCAATGTGGACCACCAAAAAAAATAGGACATGATTAGGAAAAACCAACAAGAATGTTAGAATCATCCACAATAGTTGCACCAACACCACTTAATCAAATCTTCATTGATCAACATGCTAACACTCAAGAACACTCAACAACAACAACTCAAACAAGAAAGATAACTTGCAGAGTACCAAATGAAAAACCATCTAAAATGAAGATATACAAAAACATCCCAAACAATCTCCCAAATCGACAACACAAGATATAATCATTCCAGAGCACAATGGATCAAATATCAGAATACTGCAACACTGAACATTGAAAAGCCAATCTTCATACCAAAATCCACAACTCAATCAAATCACCACATAGCATCATGAAATCAATAAATAATGAAGTATCTCTAGTTGATTCAACATAGAAAATAGGGAAACCAACCAGAGCAAATCACTGCAATCATCGGATCACCAAAACAACTCTCTGCAACACCAAAACACAAGAATATGTTGACATCAATGACAACAACATATCCTAGTAGCAACAATATCCAACACAATAATATGTTGGCCAAGAAGAAATGATTTACACAATAATACTTTTCTCAGTTCAATATGTTATCCAAAACATGCCTCAACCAAAAATACGATAACCAAGTTGGCCTTTACTGATCTTCTACACGCTTCCTTCACACACTTCATTTACTAAAACATATGCCTCAATTACTAGAACAAAACAAGTATAAACCACAAATTCCAAGCACAATGACTCCCAATCTTCAAGACAGAGCTACCACAGATTCTAAAACATAGAATCATTAATCATAATGCAATATAACCATTCATATATCAATGCAACTGATATCAAAACTAGATACAAACCATGACAAGAAAAACACAATATTTCGAAGAAGAGGATCTTCTAGAAATAACTCCAATAGATCATACATGCCTTACTGCTTCATATCACATCTATCTTCCAATATTACTCAACATGCCACATTCGATCCAAACAGATACCACATCTATTCGTAATTCGATCACCATGTTTGACATCAATGACAACATTCACACAAACCTAACAATACAAGACACATAGTCCAAGACCATATAGATAGTAGTGCTATCCAGGTTGGTGATCATAAATAAAAAATTGACAAGTGCATTGATAAGACTGATAGTGATATCTAGATCTATACCAATCCTTTCCCACCATATTCATCTAACTTTATCTTTGCATTATCAGATTTGCATGGAGTGGTGGCCCTTATGTCAACATAGTAACTATCACTTTGATCTCGACCCCTAGCTAGAGGATGAAATCCTATGATATATCTTTTACACCTTTGGATTCTCCTTATATTGAGGAGCCTACTCCTTTATAGATCTCAACAAATATAAATGATCACATTGTTATAGGTGTGATGGTTTACCCTTCATGCCGAGTTGATGTCATCACAAAGGAGGATCTATTTCTTAATGGTTTGCATAGAGTGAGATATGATGAGTTTTATACCACCGTTTGTACATGTGACAAGCTATCTATTTCTCCTTTGGCTATCACCAAATTTATGGTCCTCGTTAGAACCAAGGTAGTATTGAGCACTTTCATTGTCATTCTTAAGTCATACTTATTCATGTTTATTTAGGTATCCCCTAGATGATATCCATGGATGTGGTCCCCTTAGTTATCCATAAATGCTTAAAGTTTCCTCATGAGGGTATGGTGCATGTTGTCTAGGATACTGGCTACTAGCCACTAGCTGCTCGAGGGGGATTTACATTGAATTATTTTTTGCTTGCTCTGATTGGGCCTCTACTTCCCCATCGAGACTTTTTATATAAAACATACTATAAGTATAAAATAGAGGATTTGGCACCTAAGTTTATTTAGCCTGTTATTTATTTACCTCCTCCTACATTAGTTTTTTCTCCTCCTTCCATGTCTACTTCTATACTATATTGGGTTGTGTCTTCTACCTCTTTCTCATTGAGGGATAAGGATATACTTGTTCCTCAGGGTAGACCTTGTCGTCTTCTTAGAACCACACAACCTCTAGTGGTGTTTTACATTCTTGTGTTTATTCCTAGCATAAACAAAGGAAATACTAGGGTGTTATTGATGTCTTCAGCCTACCCTTCAATCGATTTCCTGATCCTTAATGATATCCCTCATCCTACCTAATATGGTAAGGGTAGGTGTTCACCTCAAGATTGCACTTCATATTTGGCCCCTACATCACAACCTTTGAGGATGCCATCTATTCCTCCATTTACTCCTAAAGAAAAATGAGGAAAGGTATCTGTGTCTATACCTATAGAGACTATTTTAGTAGCAACTCTTGCCTCATTGATTGGGCTTTCCCCTCTGCCAAAAATAACATAGGTTACCTCTACTATGGAGAAGGATGCTACTAAGCCTTCTCAAACCTCTCTCTGGTCCCCATCTATGCTAGAATAAGCTTGTGCGTGAACATAAGCATCATCAACGAGTGACAAACCAGCTAGGGTCTGAGTTTCCCTTGAGGGTTGAGGGTGAGTCCTTAGTGTCTACTCCTAATCCTACTATGTCTATGTCTTCTTGCATTCCCATTGCTCCTATTGTTAGCTCTGTATATGCATATATTCCGTCTTACATGGTTCTTCTTGTTGCTCTAGAGGTCATCGATGAGCCTTTCTCTAAATAGGTATGAGTTTTTATCACTCCCTCCTTGGAGACACCCCTCATCACCTCCTTTTAGGATATCCCTTCATTCTTCTAGCCCATTGACATGTTGCAAACATAGGTAGTGTTTAGTGCAACATTATTTGATCTTCTTGCTTCACATCGACATCTTTATTGCAACTTTCTTGGGGTACCCAAATCCACTACAATTGATCAAAGTTTTCCACCTCTATAGCAACCTAAGTGAAAGTTTGATTGGGTCCCTATTATGGAGTTTTTCCATTATAAATCAACCCCAACAACCTCTTTTCCTATTTCCTTGCTTGCCTCTTTGCTCATTTCTTTGTCTACTTCTATTTGTGTTGTTTAGGAGGATCTTCCTTCTCCAAAGTTTTTCTTTTCCACTCTTCTAAAGATCAATGATGCAGCTTCTATTTTTCCACCTCAGGTTGAGTCACTTGCCTCTTCTATGGAGGGGAATCTATTTGACTCTTTAGAGGATATCCTGACATTTTCTACAATTTTCACATGATTGTTAATATTTACCTCTTAGGAGCTCTTGGATGACAATGTAGAAGTTGCATCATCCTTGGTTCTTGTGAGGCAAAAAGTACCACCCTATCCCTCTTCAAGCTCATCCTCCTTCCCTATGTGATCAATATTGGGATGATGATGATATAATGAGTATTACTAGGATGGTACTCTCTTTATCTTTTATTTTAGGGCATGCCTATCTATGTTCCCTTGTGCTTGTTTTTACATGTTCATGCCCTCCTAAAGGACCCAAGTTACTCTGTAGGTTCTTGGAAACAAGGGTGATATCTATCTTTATGTGTTTTTCATGTTTTTAGGATCACATGACATTAACCTTGCAATCCTAGGCCATTCATATATCTCCATGTTCTTTAGAAAGTGGTCCTTAGGACATGTGAGGAAATTATTAAATATGTACTTTATGGCTATTTGTATGCATTTTCAAAAGTTGAACATGAAGAGGTTATAAATATAAATCAAAATGGATAACATACACTCCTTCCCACATCCAAAATGATCCATGAAGGGTCATGCATAAGTAGATAAAGTTTGGGAGGAGAAAAGGTGTCCAATTGGGGTTCTGAACAGTAACTCCAAGCTTTAGACCACTCAAAATATGTAAAGACTAAGCACCTTTACATTTGGAACCCATGAGGAGTCACTCAAAAAGTTGTTTATTATTTTCTTATGTATATTGGTAATTTATTCTCCATGACATTGGTTTTTACAAGTGGTTTTGGCCCCTTATTTTGGAAAAATGACAATGGTTTTTCCTCTCCTATTTGGCTATAAATTGGAGCCAAGGCGTAGTTGTCTATTCATCAGTTGGTCATTGTTTCCAAGTAGTTTTGGGATCATTTGAAGAAGTGTACTGAAGTGTATTACTATGGTGTTCTCTCTTTTGAAGAATAATAATATACTTGCCCTCATTCTCTGGTGGAGTTTGTTTCTAAAAGGGTTTCTCGACGTATATTTGGTCTCTCTTTTGGTATGTTTCCTTTTATATTTATATTGAATGGTGCAATCACATGTTCATTTCAGATTTAGTTTTAGATTTGGTAATATTTTCATATTTTTAATCACATAAGAAATTTAAAATTGCAAGTATTCTTCACCTTGTTTCTCAATATTTGGTATCAGAGCTAATGGTTTTGTTAAGAGGGGGATGCTTTTCTCTTTGAGTGTTGAAGGTTTTTGGCTATAGTGGGAGCTTTTGTTGTATGGTTTTACAAATTTGAGAAGAGGATTAGAAGCCATGGCTTCTAATTCTCGCATAGATATTGAAAAATTCAATGGAGCTAGCTACAAGATGTGGAAAGTAAAGATGGAAGATCTTTAGGAAGAAAGAGATTAGTGGTTGCTTGTTTCAGATGAAAATAAACCATATGAATCTACTTTCGATGATGATGCCTAGAAGAAATTAGACAAGAAGGCACAAGGAAACATTTAGTTGTGTCTTATTGATCCCATCCTCTTGAATGCCTTTGTATAAGACACAACATACAAGTTGTGGAAGAGGATTGGTGACATTGATCAATCTAAAAGTTTTTTCAATAAATTATATCTCAAAAGAAGGTTATGTTCTTTGAAAATGAAAGAGATTTTATCCCAATTTTTGAAATTTTGGCTGCCCTCCTTTAAAGAAATATATGGTTTATATTTTTCCAAGGTGAAGTATTGTTATGCATATATAGTCAACCAACGCCCATGTTGTTCCCATTTGTGAAAATTGTACTTTAAGAATTCAAAAAACTACAATTGGGTCTTCTTAGTGTATTTCCAATAGCACGTATAGTCAGGTGCCTAAGTTAATTTCCAAAATATCTGAAGTACCTGATATTGTTCTCTTAATCAAAATAGATGCGGACCTGATGAACATAATTGAAGGTGTTTAAGATACTTTGAATTCCAGTATTGACCAGTAGTGCATGTGGTTTCCAAATCACCACAAAGCTCTGACTTGTTGATACTAAGCATTGTCGGATGATATTTGTGTTTCCTAACTTCTTGAAAGCTCTAACATAACGAAAAAAGAGCATCAGGCCTGATGTCATTTTGTATGCTGATTATATAATTGTGGGGATTTTCTTGAACTTTCATCATGGTTCCAAATTTCTATTCAAGGTTGACTCGCCGATTTTGATGACGCACAATACAACAAATCTATCAATTGAATGAAATATTCCGAATTGGTCGTAGGCATTGAACGAGCATTGGTGGGAAGTTTCCAAATGTTGTAATTACAAGAGATATAGAAATGATTGATGACAAAGATCATATCCAAGGTGATATTACATGTGGGATTTGAAACCATAAATTGGGCATTGGAATTATCAAGAGAATATTAAACTAAAGCTACAAAAAATGGAAACCATAAGAAAGGATCTAATGGATTTGTTTTTGCATTGTCAAAATGGGCTTCTTTCTATACAAATTTATTTGTTGAATTAAATCTTTTACGTCCATTATTGAGGGCATGCAGAAGTTTAAGCTATCAAAAGCCCACTCTAATTTAGGTAGCATGTATACCTCTAGCATTAACTAGGTGTGATATATGTGGTAGTGCAATTATAGGGTCTGGAAAGGTAGCTACATTTGGCTTACCGGTGTTGGAGAGATTACTTTTTTGTCCAAAGTTTATTCCAGCTATAAGAGTTCTTATTCTTACTTCGACAAGAGAATTGGTCATTCAGGTTCATAGTATGCTAGAGAAGATTGCACCGTTCACCGATATTTAATGTTGCCTCATTATTGGGGGTCTTTTAGCTAATGTGTAGGAAGTATCATTAATTTCACGACCTGCTATTGTTGTAGTTACTCTTGGGTGGATGATACACCATTTATACAATGTATGGTCTATGGGATTGGAAAAACTCGTAGTGTTAATCCTTGATGAGGCAGATTGACTTCTTGAGCTTGGATTTACCAACGAAGCTCAAGATCTGGTTAAACTTAGTCTAAGAAGAAGACACACAATTATATTCTTTCTGCAATGACTATTAGAGTTATCATGCATTAGCTAATAATTATTTATTTAATTATTAGTCTATTATACTCTACGCTTAAGCTAAACTTAGGCATTTAAAAATATTGTAGGTATTTAATAATTATTCTAATTATTAAATACACATTATCCCTTTAGGGTTTCTTTAGGGTTGCTAATATCCTTTTATAAGGATTGTATTGTACTTTTTCATTGATTGATTCCCTCTTTGAATAATAATCTTCTTCTTTAGAGCCATTATTGTGTTTTGTCTCCATTCTTCTCTTGTGATAGTTATTTTGCTTGCAAGTGTTCTTGGGATCTCTGAAGTTGTATTTCTCAACTTCTTAATGGTATCAGAGCCTACATTTGCTGCTACTTGTTCTTATTTTTTTAGAAGCTTTTTTGGAGGCTAGGGTTTCAAGTTTGTCAGAGTTTTTTATTTGCATTTGGGGAGCTTTTTATCCTGGGCATTTTGGGCTCAAACCGATCTCATCGTTGAGCTTAGAACACCCAAAAACCCCCATTTTCATATAAAATTTGTCCAATTTGGACAACTTTGGCTTTGGGAATTTATTTTGGTTTTATACCCCTTTTTTAGGCACAAATTTCGAGAAAATAATATTTAAAAAATGGCACGCTTTTTGAGGCATGAAAATCCATACGGTCTTACCTGACTTGCATAGAAATTTTTCGTTAAAAAAAATAATTTTTTTTAAGGGATTTGGATTTTCAGCTGCTGACATTAGCATGACATCATGCTGACGTCAGCATGATGAACTACACAATGACCCTTTTAGACCCTCTTTGTGCCCTAAAAGAGGTTTTTTTTTGTTTTAGTCATAACTTGGGCATACAATATCGTTTTTCGGCAAATGAGATATTGTTGGAAAGCTGGTTTTGTCTACTTTCCAGATTTGTGGGTTTATCACATGTTTTGGCTACTAGTACATTATAAAACCATTTGAAGTCAAAGGTGCTATTTTTAGTCCCAAGCTCATAATTTTTCATCAATTTATTTGTTTTTTGCAATTCTAGTGGTGTTGGGATGGTGTTTCAGAGCTCTTCACAACCATCCATGCACTTTTTCCAGATTTTACTCCAGGTACATTTTATTCAGTTTTTTATGTTTTCACACTCTAGTGAATTAATTGGACATTTGAGCCCCTATAAACTTCTCGTTTGGGTGACATGACTTGTTTTTGGTTGTTCTTCATTTATTTCTAGTCTTTTGTCTTCTTTGAGCATTGAAGTTATCATTTTGCTTTCTGGCAAACACACTGAGATAAAGTGCCACTATGATTTGCATGCTTGGGATCTTGCACATCTTGTGCCTTATTGTACTCGCACTTCATTATAAAGTGTCGTGGGGGGCTAGATATTTTCCTTTTTTTCCATCTACCTTTGTCAATTGAGTGTTCCTTCCATGAATTGAGCCTCATGATGTGTGTCAAGTGAGTGTTCCTTCCACGACACTAGTCTTTATATGTGTTTGTACTTTCTGCTGCACTCTCGATGTTCCTGGTTCTTGATTATGCAGTTCTTTTTGGCATTCAGTTTTAGTGTACTTGTCACCTATCCCCTGTCAGCATTATGGAGGATTCTACTATTGGTGTTAATGCTTCCTTCGTTCGTTGGAGTGAGCTATGTATTCAGTATTTGTTCCTATGTACTAGGCGGATGCAATGGCTTGTTACCTATGCATTTCGATGAGATGGATCATTTACCATATGGACACTCTTTCATTCCTATTTTTGGAGGCAACCTTCCATCTTTGATTGATTAGCTTTTCAGACTATGGTGTTTTTTTCATCCATCTTTTTCGAGTTTAGTTGTTTACCTTTGTTTGCCATCTGATTCGAGTAGTTTTATTTGAGGGCACTCATGGAAATTACATTCTTCTTTACCTGATCATCTTTTATTTTAGTGGAGGTTCTTCAGATCAATAGTTATTCTTTGACAGTGTTTGCAGCTTCATGCTTCAGTGGTGTTCTTCATGTTCATCCTTTGTTCCCATTTTCTGAAACATGTTGTAGTTTGGAGGCTTCTTTAGTCCTTCACTAGTCTTCATCTCTTTTTGGAGTAGAGTTTTTTCCCATGTGGTTTTCTCTATTTCTCTGCTTTACAAAGACTTGTTTGTACTTGGGTACCTCATCAGGCTTTGTTGCCGGGACCCAAATTTGCCTTCATCATGTAGTTGCATTTTGCTTCTTACATTCTGTTTTTTAGCTACTCCCTAAGTTCATCTTAAGGGGGGGGTGTTAGAGTTATCATGCATTAGCTAATAATTAATTATTTTAATTATTAGTCTATTATACTCTACGCTTAAGATAAAATTAGCCATTTAATAATATTATAGGTATTTAATAATTATTCTAATTGTTAAATACACATTATCCCTTTAGGGTTTCTTTAGGTTTACACACCTTTAGGGTTGCTAATATCCTTTTATAAGGATTGTATTGTACTTTTTCATTGATTGATTCCTTCTCTGAATAATAATCTTTTTCTTTAGAGCCCTTATTTCTTTTTGCCTCCATTCTTCTCTTGTGACGAGTATTTTTCTTGCAGGTGTTTTTGGGATCTCTGAAGTTGTTTTTTGCCTCCATTCTTCTCTTATGATAGGTATTATGCTTGCAGGTGTTCTTGGGATCTCTGAAGTTGTATTTCTCAACTTCTTCAATGACAGATGAAGTGGATGAACTTATCAAGCTTTCACTTAATTGTATTGTGCACCTTTCAATAGATCCGTTCACAAAGCAACCCTGTGTTGGTAAAATTGTAACTAGTCTGGAAGAGACAGATGAGATGAAAAGGAGAGAAAAGTGACAAATTAGAAGCTGCCCATACTATGCTAGAAGAAAATGAATCATCTATAATGTGCAAACTTGGAACCAGGCACAATGTGAGAACAAACTCGTGATGCCCAAACTGATTTTTCCATAGATATATCACCAATAGTTATTACTAGTTTGGGGTATCGACTGGTGTAAATACTCTCAATAATAAGGAATTCTCATTGGGAATGAATAGAGTGAGTTACCATTGGAAAATTTCCAATGATCTCTATGAGGATTGCATAGAAATTTTGATAGACATGGAGGTCAGCTATATGGATGGACATCAAAGAGTATTAAAAACATTGTTTCCCAAATAGAAAATACCAATTAAGAAGATAAAATTTGACTTGGAATAATGTTATGGGTCATTAGAAACAAATGGTTTCCTATTGGCTGAGAGTAAAAACAAATCATTGCAATTATTTTTAGCATATGTTAAGCATCTTTTTTCCTATTGTAAAGACCACTTTGATTTGTCCTAGTGATATTATTTATCCCAAGGAAACAATCATAAAAGAGATCCTCAAAAATATGCATGGAAGAAATAAGGAAAAGGGAACCAAAATGACATATTTTCAAGAATCAGTTATCTAAAACTGAAAGGTTACCAGACATTATTTATTATAAATATTTTGAAGAAGGAAAAAGAAAGGAGGATCCATGTACAGAAAAGAAGAGTCTTGGTACTCTCCAAGGAAATAAAGGGTGTTTCTGAAACTTTGTTTTCATTGGCATTTCTTTATCGTTGTTCTTTTCCTATCTTAATTGCAATCAATCCTAGAAAGGTTCATATGTTACAATAAATCACGATGTGATTATCTTATGAACTTTGAGTTTGGAATATTCACATGGAGAGCAATTGTTGTTATTTTCCTAGTTATTTCTTGTGGGTTCTAGGAAAGGGTGAACTTTGTGTCATTCATTTTAGTCCCTTTGTTTACAAATCTATAATTCACATTTGCAGTGTGGCTATGCTCAGATGTTAGTTTTTCCTTTCCTACTTTCTGGTCAAAAGAATACCCAAAAATCAAATTATATCATAAGAGGGAGTTGTACCTCTAAAATTCAGAGGAAGATTATCTGTCTAAAAAAGATCTATCCAACTGTTGGTTTCAGCTTCATCTTTCAACTTGGGGCATTTGTGAATCATCTTTGAAGTTATTTTAGAAAGGAAAAAATATGAACTAACAAGAGGGTGAATGTATTATAGTTCATTTGAATGCTTTTAATTTTATTATAAGTCAACTTGCATTGATAGATGTTATATTAAGAGATGAAGATAAATGTATCTTATTTCTTTTCTTTTCTCGAATCTTGGGAAAATTTAATTGTTTCTATTATAAGTGGTAGTACAGAGCCAAATATGGACAACTTGATTGCCATACTTCTTTCAAAAGAGGTGAAAAGAAATTCTATGAATGCTATCTCACAAGATGCCTTGCATGTGTGAGGAAGGTCCAAAGAAAGAGGATCTAAATGGTATAAAAAGAGGGAGAAGTCTAAAGGATAATCGAAGACCCTCAAAATAAGAAAAGTGTTAAAACTATGGGAAAAGAGGGCATGTAAAGAAGGAATGCAGTGTTAAGAAAATAATAATTCCTCCACATAAAAGTCCTTTGATGATGATTCTGATGATTTGTTTATTTTTTCTAACACTATTAGTGATGATGCTTGGCTTATTGATTTGGGTGTCTCCTACCACATGACTCATCACAAGGAGTGGTTTTCCTCTTGAAAATCATAAGATGGAGGGGATGTTTTTCTTGGTAACAAAAATATGAAGAAGGTTGTTTGTAAAGAAAATAAAAATTATGTCTCTGTTATGGAAGAGTAAAAACCACTAATAAGGTTTTGCATATTTTAGGACTTGCAAGAAATGTTCTTTCTGTATCTAAGTTTAATGATCATAGAGTGCATGTGACATTTGACAAGTTTGGTTGTAGGTTGGTAAGAGGGAGTTTGGTGATAGCTAAAATATATTGAATAGGGACTTTGTTAGTTAACATATTTGTCACTTCTGTTTTATACTCTTTTGCTCATGTCAATGACAATCTGACCAACTATTGAGTTGCTTACAATGGTATTTGCAAGTGCTCTTTTCTTATTTTACAAGGTGAAACTACCTTTGAATGATATACAATGAATGAAAACACAAGGTATGCTTTTCCCCATAAAGTAGAAAAGACAAACTAACACCTACCCATAATCATGAAAGTAGATGCAAAATATTGATTTTAGAATGACATGAATATAGAAAAACAACACAAAGCTTAGTTATCCCACACTCACAAATGATATCCAAGGAAAGAAAGAGCAACAAACCCTTTTCAATGAATGATTTAATCTAAATTCAAAGCTTCAAAATTAAACACATAGACAGTCTGATATGACAGAATGACACTGAAAGTAATTACAAAGAAGCACATTTCATTGCAGTTTAAAGAAAACATTATTAAATTCAAAGACTTAGAAATATCCTCTTTGTCCTTTTAATGTCAAAATGTGAGTTCACAAACTCCACACCCCTGTACAATAAAATTGTGTTGAAAAGAAAATTGTGTTGCCTTTTTCTTCTATTTGCAACATATTTAAAAGATTGCCTTCAGTGAGCCTTTTCAGTTACTTATAACTGATTCTTGAATATCTTTTAACTTTCTCTTCACCTCCTTTGGATTCGATGATTTTTGTACATTTAAAAGATGTCCTCTAGATTGAAATGACACAAATATACTTTATTTGGGCCATCTTTCCTTTTCTTATATTGTATTTTCCAATAAATGTTTGATATACTTCCATTGCATTGGATGTGTTGATTCCTTTAAAATAAAAGACATGAGGTTACCTGATCCTATGTAGCATACCATTGACCAATCCTGATATAAATATTCACATTCCCTTTGGGAAGTAGATATGGAAATCAAATTTTAAATCCATCCACTTAAGAATATAGTTTCGCATGCATCATTGTCATCTTGTGACAAATACTTATGACAAAAGACAAACATGAACCCACAACCAAGGATACAGATAATCATTGATAACATACAAGCATCCATTCATCTTCGATAGAACCTATGACATTTTGACCACAAACTCATGAACTTTGATGACCTTTGAACTGTGTCAGATCTTTTTTAAGAGTTTGGAAACTATTTGTGTCACCCTATAGTATATAACATCAATAAATTGGAGATAGATGGAACTTTGGAACTTTAGTTGATTTGTTCCAAATTTCAAAAGAAGCTTGATCCTCCAATCATATAACAGATTTTAAATACTTCAAAACTCCCATTAATAATGTTTGTCAGATCCGTGTGTAATTTGTGCCTTCATCAAAAGTATAATGGTTCTATGCTAATAGTTTTTGTAACGACTTGACATTCGATTGCACGGTGATCTCCATTTGTCGTTGACAAGTCACACAAAATATGAACCGTAGTGCCTTATTTTGAAAAGGTGTTGATAACCTGACTCTTTATGAACTTCTAAATTTATTCAACTTGCTTGACACTGCTGGTCGAGTCCAATGACCAAGTTCCACCACCTTTTGCACATTCTATGAAAATAAACCCAATCTAATTCTTCATCATTTTTAACACCAATGGTTGCAGAACAATTTTAAAAATTTGATAGGTCTTTCAAGGTTCTAGGCCAACCATATTGATCTCTAGCAAGCGTAAGATTGTTCATCATAACATCATGATAATCATCAATGGAAGAAGTGATAATAAGTGGCATATACGGTGAAGGTATTGGAAAAATTTAAATATTAGCCCAGGTTAAAAACACGTGTAAAAGTCTTAATGCCTCTACTTTTTCTAACTTTGCCAATGTAACTAGTAATGAAAATACATGTATGATGTGTGACACCAAAGATTAGATCACATTGGTAAAAAAGGTCTTAGGACCATTCTAAATAATAAGTTGGTTGATAATCTTTCTGATTATTATGTTGGTAAAAATGATTTTTGTGAGTATTGTGTGTTTGGTAAATAGAATAGATCATGATTTCCTAAGGGAAACTATAAGGCGAATATATCATTAGAAATTATTTATTTGGATGTGTGTGGTCTAGTGGATGTCGTTTCTTTAGGTAAATCTCGATATTATGTTTCCTTAATTACTAATTTATTGAGATACACTTGGATTTATTTTACACATTCTAAATCTGAAGTTTTTACTAAGTTTAAGGAATTGAAGGCATTAGTGGAAAACCAATCAAATAATAGGATAAAAGTATTGAGGATTGAAAATGGGGGTGATTATTGTTCAAGTTAATTTGATGAGTTTTGTAAACATGAAAGTATTTTTTGGTGGAAGACTACAACTTACACTCCCTAATAAAATGAGGTAGCAAAAAGAATGAACTGAACCATAATGGAAAGAGCAAGGAGCATGTTGAGTGGTGCTAAGCTTGGTAGATGTTTTTGGGCATAATTTGTTGGTACTACTTGTTACTTGATTAATAGATCTCCTTGTTCAACTCTTACTGGAAAAAATCCTTATGTAATGTGCACAGGTAGAAAGCCATTAATTTCACACTTAAAGGTCTTTGGTTGTGAGGCTTTTGTTCATGTGCCTCAGGAGAAGCGATCTAAACTAGATCCAAAAGCTTAGAAATGCATCTTCATTGGTTACTATAGCATCATGAATTATCACCGAGCCAATTTACACCTTATGTTTGTGCCCTTACTTTAACATATCTCCCCCTCATCTCCTATCTAGGTCTGTTTAGTGTTTTGACTCTAGTTTTGGTGCCATGCACACTTGGCAATTTATTTCTTGGAGTGTTGTCCTTCTCTTGAGTCTAAACCATGATGTGAGGCCCTACCTCGACTTAGCTTGACATTTTCAGTTATTTGCATATTGAGACTATTATGGATGCTTTATTTTATGCTTTATGGATTTAGAACCTATATGACTACATGATTTGGATCACATTGACGTATATTGATGCTTCATTTTATGCATTTTGATTATGAAACTTTATATGTTGCTAGAATAGAATTACTTTGAAATGGTGAATGTCATTATTGGAATTGCAGGACTTCATTTTGATGATAGAAAAATGATGCTTATTTTATGAATGGTTCAATTTTGAGAATTATGGTAATTGCTTATGTGGAATCAATTGAATGAATGAGATATTGAATTATGATTGTCAAATGTATGAGTGTTTGGTGTGCAATGAAATCTATGTATTTAATTATGTATAATTGTGATTATTTGGAATTACTAATGTGTTAATTGAGATGCGCAGGAAAATTATCCATGTGACCATGGAATAAATATGGAGAACCAAACCTAGACCAATGCATGTTTGTTAAGCTAGGGGTTGTCTATTTGGAGAGACAACACCCCGTTTGTAATGTATTTTATTTGTGAAAGTAAATTATGCATGTGTGTTAATTTGATTTTTATTTAATTGTGTAAACCTACAAGAGACAAATTCCATGTGTGATTTTTATATTGTATTTTATTGTGTCACTTGACACATGTGCTGATTAGTGTCATTGATTTTGACTTGTCTCTTGGAGGGAGTTTTGTTTCTACCAAAGCCATTCAAACAAAAGAGTGTGGTCCCAAATTTGCCTTGGGTAGGGAGTCTTGGGAGTGGTCAACTCAGGTTTGACCCGTACGTTAACTTCAGTTGGGTTTCTAAGGGGTCAAATGGACTCCTAGGGTCAGTTTTAGGGCTTTTCCAAAGGTCCAAAGGGTATACCTATGGGTTAGGGGTATTTTGAAACATGTGACTACTCCCATGCGACTATTTAGTCACCTCAAAAAGTGGTTTTTCCAAGTTGAGCGAAAATTCAACTTAGAAGGTTCCTCCTAGGATAGACAACCTTCCCTTTTGATGTCAAACTCTCTTCCCTATCCTCTCTCACCTTTTCCCTTTCTAGTTTTAGTAATGTGTAAGAGGCTGGGAAGAGCAACCAATGGGAACTCTCACCTCACCCAAGGGGTTGGGAAGTGTGTGAGAGGCCTTCTTAGGCAAGGATTAGGGACTTAGTGAGTAATCACCCACTCTCCATTGTTGGAGATTATGCATTTTTGGAATTTAGTTGTAGGATAGAATTTTGGTGAAGGTTTTGGTGGAAAGTTTGTGTGGATTTGGGCAGCTCATCCCCAACTAAGTCTAACATACCTATTGGCAGATTAAGGTTGGTTTCACTTCCTCTTGTTATGTTGTTATGATGTGTTTGAAAGAAAGAAATGCTTGTATGAAGAGATGTGTATGTGTAAATTGTTTGTAGGAGAAAAATGTAAATTTTCATTTCCATGTTCTTTGTTTATGTGTTCTTGTTTTGGGAGTGTCCAAGGCCTCCTACTCTTGGGAGAGTAGGATGGTCTTGGGGTGGAAGAAGTATGACAGCCTTGGGTGAGAGGCTCTCCTTGTGGAGAGTGATCTCAAGGTGTCCTTTGTGACCCTTGCTGCATAGCCTTGTGTATGCATTTGGGGGTCATAAGGGGAGACAATATGGCTTTTATGCCTTTGGGGGGCATAAGGTGTGGAGATGATTTCTTGTTGTATTTTGTATTGCCATGAGGTGGCTTGAGTTGTATTATGCTTGCAATCTCCCCAATGGTACTTGGTCCACTTCCACCCATGGAAAGTTCATCACAAGTTGTGGTGAGAGTGTAGCTTGGGATGGGAAAATGCCTATTGAGTGTTTGCTTTTGTTGTTGTGTTGTTTGCTTGTTTGTGACCCATCTAGTGCTTGGTTCTCCAAGCTTGGGGGTGGCTTCTAGTAAGCCTAGGCTGGGAGGTGAGCTCTCCATGGTCAAGTTGTATTTTTATTGCAGGTTGCTTGGGATGGAAAATGAATGATAAAGGGATTAGTTGCTGTTCTAAGTTGCAGAAATAGTTCAAAAAGAATGTATTTATTTATAGCAAGATAAAGGGAAAGGAAAGAGAGCTATGTTGTATTTATTTTCAAAAAATAAATAAAAAATGCTTATGTCATTCATATTCCTATGGAAGGGAATTATTAGTTGGGTTTTCAAACCCATGTGTATTATTATTTACTTGTATTTGAATTTGCTAAAGAAATATATTTTTCCTACTTTGGTTAGTTTTGCAAAAAAAAAAAGAGATGGAATATATGAACTTGTATTTAAACCTTCATTTTAAAGAGAAAAAAAAAGAGAAATGATGTTGTTGCATTTATGTTTATTCTGCAAATAAATTAATTTTGTTGCTCTATGTTCATTTATGTATATTAGTGCTGCTGCAAATAAAAGAAATCTGTCATTTATTTTTCCATTTAATGCAGAAAATAAATCTTATTGTAATAGTTTATTTTATCAAAAAAAAATAGCATTTAGTTTTAGTTCTATTTTGTTCACCAAAAAAAAAGATTATGTTTTAAGATTGCTGTTTAGAAAGTATTAATAGTACAGAATGCTTTAAGCAAATAAACAAAATTAGTTCTCTTCTTTCCTCTAAACTAGGTCTAATATGCTAAAGAAATAATCATTTGAGTTTTGTAAATAAAAAGATAAGGGCAAAATTTAAGGTCTATTTATTGACAAACTAGAAATGTATATTATAACTATTTTATGTTGTAAATCATTTATTAGTTTTCTATTTATTATAATATATATATATATATATATATATATATATATATATATATATATATATATATATATATATATATATATATATATATATATATATATATATATATATATATATTTGCACATTAAAATATATTAACCCTGGAAACTTATATATTTCTTAAACAAAATAAAATAGAAATATATATATCTACATATATATTTATATATACATATATATTTTGATATATATATATATATATATAAAATTGGTAAACACTTAAAAAAAAAAATGAAAACTAAAAAAAATAAAATAATAACAATGTTGGAGGGCAAAGGCTGTAGCCGTGGGCGGTGCCGTCCACAGTCTGCGGAAGCCCGCATCTGTGGCCGGCGACGTCCACAGTTTGCGGAAGCCGCAGCTGTGGGCGGCGTCGTCCACAGTCTGCGGAAGCGACCACAGTCTGTGGAAGCCCGCAGCTGTGGCCAGCGACGTCCACAGTTTGCGGAAGCCGCAGCTGTGGGCGGCGTCATCCACAGTTTGCGGAAGTCATAGCTATGGGCGGCGACGTCCACAGGCTGCGGAGCCCGCGGCCGTGGCGGCACTGTTCGCAGCTCGCACAAACCCCCCGTCGCCGTTCTCCATTTCTTCCGCCTTCCTCCCTCCCTTCTCATCGTCCGCTCGAGATTCCTCCACCCTTCTCCCTTCGGCTCCGCCAAGTAATGAAGCTCGGGCTGCCGCGTCCGCACCTGCATACACACACTCACAAAGAAAAAAAAAACATACACACACACATCACACACACACAAAAAGAAAAGTATGAATGTTTTTTTTAACACACAAGCCCTAACCCTAGTTTCAGGTTAGGGCAAACACACATAGATTTTAAATTAAGATATGTGTGTGTGGTAGTGTATAAGAAGGGGTTAGGGTTAACATGTGACTTCTAGGATTTTAAAGGAGGAGTAGATTATTAAAACAAAGAAAAGAAAACCCTCCCCCCTTTCTTCTTGAAATACCTTTATAAGTATATATATACATATATATATATATATATATATATATGCATGTAATTAAATTTTACATTCATAAGAAATCCAAATGGTTATTTGTAGATTAATTAATGCATTTAAAATTATTAAATGAATGTAGAAGCATTTTAATAAGAAGAATTTGAAACTCTTGGGAGGATAAATCTTAGGGGATTAAAATGACCCATGTATGTCAAGTTGGCCCCCTTTATTCTAAAATTTATTAGACACCTTTTAATTAATGGGAATTTTATTTAATAGATTTATTAATCAAAGTGTTAGGGTAAATTTAATTTTAGACCACTGTAATTTAAGAACTATAAGAGACTATTGGTCAATTAATTTAAAGATCATATATTAAGTTTGAGATTAATTGCTAAGAGAGTTTAATTATTTATTAATGGAAGATTAGTGATAACTATTTGGGGAAATATTAGCTCGCTTATAACTTAGATTATTTATCGCCTTATTAATTTAATTGTTTGGTTCACTCAAAACATAGTTAAGACCAAACTAGTTTGCATTATTTTAATTAAGTAGTCGTTCTAGGTTATTTATTTTAAAAAAAAATTATTCCGTTTGTGCCTACAAGTTTGGGCATGACACATGATCCCCCTTAGTTGGGCCCTATTTTGAAGTGGGGGATGGACCCTATCTCTCCAATGGGAAATAAAATTTGTGGTTCTACATGACCATTGGAAGTCAGCCTAATTAGTAATTGATATAGATACCCCTATCTAAATACATTTGACCAACCTAATTTCATCCACTCATCATAAGTATTCAACCTAAAGCATATGTGCATTCATCATCAAGCTTTTTCAGAGATCTTCAAGGTTGCATATGCTTCATTCAGCCAATATGGAGAAAAAATACGTCATTCATATGCAAGCACATGTGTGATTAGGGTTTTTCCATGTTCATACCATTTCATACAACATATGTGATTACATTCAAGAACAAAAGCATCATTATTAGTGATTGTAGATATGAGGTATATCCTTTCATTATTTATTTCAATATTTTCAATATTTGATTCAAGGTTAATTCCTAAGCTAGGGTTTGACTTAGGCAAACCCCTATTCCCAAAAATTTCCCCCTTCTTTCTATGTGTAGGAAAAATGTATGAAGTTGCGATTATCAAGATCAACATTATTCACATAGACGAACGGGTTCCCCTTTGGATGATGAAAAGTGTAGAGGATCAGAGTGACGGGTATTCTGGTACCAATAAATTAGGAGTTGCATTTGAGAACAGATCCAAATACTCATATATTACTCAGATCTAGGTTTATGTCTCCATTTGACGATCGTAGCTCACTATTTATGCATAATTACTCTAATTTCAACATTTTCACAATTCAACTTAAAAGAGGCTATCATTTTCCAATCCAATCCAATAGAATTTCTCAGCCCTATCCTTGGTAATTTGAGGCTAGACTCTTGGGTTCACCTTTCTTTAATGTAGTGGTACCTAAGCAAAAATTAGTGGTCTTCTCCCTTCTTGTGGTGGAAACCCTAATTTTTCACCATTACATTTTGGTGAACCCGACTCCTTACACCTTTATTTCTAATTTATGTTCTTATATCTTTTTTTTTTTTCTTAAAATTCAAAATTTAAACGACATTCACAAGTTTAATTTCCAATTGAATTTCATAAATCTAGAGGTTAAATTCATAAAAACCCTAATTTTTAAATTTCAAAATTGAGCTTGTGGGGTTGTCTAATTTGGATTAATAATTTCAGATATGATTTGTGAACATTTCAGTTTTGCATCTATAGATCTTATTTTGATCAAATTACATAAATTTAGAGGTTTAATTTACAAAAACCCTTGTTTATTTTGGTTAATTTGATTTGTGAGTTTCATAATTTTTCAAATCTATCTTCATATATGATTTTGAACATTCATAATGGTACTTAATAGATTTTATTTAATTTCTATTTCACATATGATTACATTTCTTTTTACTTATATTTATCATAATCATGTGTTTGATAATGGTTTATTTCATTTCACATTTCTTCTTTTCATTCATTACACTTTGGAAAATTGTTTTTTTAGAATTTCCAAATTGCTTCCTTTCAATCAATTAGATTTCAAACCTTGTATACAGAATGCATGTTATTTTATGATGATATTTTTTAGGAAAATGCATTACATATGTAGATAAAATCAAAGCTTTTGTAGATCCTAATCCTAGAGATACTCTCCTAAGGTATCTAATGTGAATAAATAAAGAGGTAACACTCCTATCAATGATCCCTCAAATGGAGATAAAGAATTGAATTGAGCAACATGACACCATCTTCTTCTCATACACATACCCTAGCATAAGGCGTGCAAGATCAAGATATTGGTGTTTCAATTTCTCTAGATCCACCTTATTCTCGTAGAGCCTGTCTTAATTATCAAAATATTTGTAGAGAAGATTATGTTATGCTTGTAATTCGTGATTTATTTCCCAACATAAAATTAAGTAAAGATGAGGCCTTAGATGATAAGGATATTCCTTCCCAACCTATCAAAGAGGATATGCATGATAATAGAAAGGAAAATATCCCTACACAAGATATTCCTTCTTCATCTAATTTTCCCTTTGCTCCTTCTAGATACACTTACACTACAAATTTTAAACAAATTCATTATAATGTTCCTCCTACATCTCAATTAAGAAATTATTATAGGAGTGGCTATAACATTATATCAAAACAAGTTTTTAGTGGACAAGGACTTAGAAAGTTTTAACAGGGAATTAGATCCCCTATAAACCCTCCTACACAAACTTGTACCAAAGGTCTAGGACATTATCATGATTCATCTATGGATTATCTCCTTAAAATTCAAAACTTCAAGTATTACCTTGCAATGAATAAGACATCCTCCATTTAAGGGTGCTTCTTATTCAAACACTCCTTTTTGGTCATATCATCAAACACATGACCATCATGCTAATGATTGTTTGGATTTTCAAATAAGTATGCAAGAACTAGTTGACAATGGAACTATTAAAATCATAGATGACAATATTTCTTCTTCTAACAATCCTTGTCCTACATCCCAAGAGATAAGACCTAATCCTATTGATGATCAGGAGAAATTAGCTACTAGAATCTTTTGGAGATTGAAGTATGATAAGCACGTTGTTTCTCATTTTATTATAATCAATAAAAATTCTAAGCATAAGAAAGGTGATGGACATTCGCTTTTTCACCGTAGTTATTTTCATTCTCTTGGAAAGTGTAAATCATTTAAAACATTTGTTCAAAAACAATATGATGGGGCTCATATAGCTCTTACAATTGATCTTGCACTCTTCCTTGGTGTAGAGGTAGTGCCTAATTAGCACTCTATTCACCCTTCATGTTGCTCCTCACCCTATGACACAAGTGCTTAACTTAATTTTGGGTTGTTTATCATAAGAAGTGATGCTATTTCATTTACAAACACTTTGGGGTAGTAACACAATTCATTATTTCCTTGGTCCTATTTTCTTCTCTCTATCTCTAAGGTTTCACTATTCCCTTTAGTGGTTGAATTTTTCATGCTATGATATCCCTTCTTTCTTGGAATGGTATGTATCTTATGATTAATATCTCCTTAGGTTAGTTTGTTATCTTTCTTCTATCTCTCTCTTTCTCTTTGAAGATTGCCTCTTCTTTAGAGTTGCATTTTACATATTAATGTCTTTTATTAAATTGAATATTCCTTCATGTGAGTACATTGTGAATTTTCTTATGTCTAATCTCTCCTTATAAGTTGTGTAATTATTCTCATTGACCCTACTCTTGGGGGGACATTGATCTCTCTTATCGTTTCTAATGATCCACTTTTCATTTTTTGAGTGGAATTTGTTTATGATTTGATGTCATTCCTTGTGTAATGTTGTTATTTGCTCAATGATTATCTCTTACACAACTTCTTTTTCACTTGGAAATGTATATCTATTATAAAATTACCCCTCAAATTGGGTCAAAAGTGTGTTATACTTCATCAAGAATCCCTTTCATATATCAATAGGAGGAAGGTATGTATTCTTGTTCTCCTTCCATTCTTTTGGTAGAAGATACTATGTTTGTTCAAGAAACTCCTTTTAGATGTAGATATATTTTGAGCAAAGATCTAATCTCCTCCAAGGATCCTCTTTACACTTGTTGCAAGAGATCTCTTTTTCAACTATCTTATTCTTTCTTGTAAGAGTATTCCCTCTTTAGCTTGGATTTATGAACATCTTGGTGTTGAAGGTGGGTATCATTGTTCCTAGCTTCCTTAAGACATCAACATAGGGCTATCTTGACATCTTAAAGGGGGGGCATACATATCACCCTCTTTGTACTATATTATATTATATTTTTGCAATTTCTTAAATGGGGTGTTCATTTTTGAAAATAAAGAAAATAAAATCTTACACGAGATGCTTCATGCCTGAAACTAAATCCAACATTGATATATTTCCTAAATGGGGTGCACACTCTAGAAACCAAAACAAACAAACTCTTACACGAGATGTCTTCAAAATGAAGCATATATTTTTTTAAGTGGAATTACACATTCTTGAATATAGAGCAAACAAACTCTTATATGAGATGTTTCCCTTGAAACTAGCCTCACCCCTTGGAATTTGCATTTTCATTACATATCTTAAATAGGTTGATGTTGGCATATATGCAGAGCTTGATGAAATGATGTTGTATGTTGTCATTAATGTCAATATGCTAGTGTATGAACCAACATATTAAAGTAGGCGAACTGGCAAGAGAACTGGTATGATGATTTGAACTGGTATATGTGAAAAAAGTGAAGTGGTATGTTTATTCAAGGTGAACCAGTATGTTTGAATGAGAACCGGTATATGGAAGTTTTGTATCGGGGTTTCATTTGGCATGACTACTGGTTGGTAGTCTCAGCTTCAAGGTTTTCGGTTGATGCATTGCCTGTGTGATTCAACCGATGATATCTTGTGATGAGTTAGCATGAAGACCAGATCATGTTGCCACATCAACCTTGTGCGCGTGAAGGATTTCCTTGAGGATCTTACATGAAGAAGATCGATCCTAGCTACCTCGAGAATGTGCGAAGTCTCTATAAACGGTGGAGAGCGCGTGATGGGTTATCAACTTCCTGAAGCGGCAAAGAATGAACGTTGGAAAATGTCTTGAGATCTGTTCAAGACTGTTGTATTCAGTGCAGTATGATTAACGGTCAGGATTGAACCGACTGAATTGTTAAACCTAAAGGTTTAGGGTTTATGCTACCAACCTATTTGTTTCCTATAAGGTCGGTGATGTTTTTCATTTTGAAGTTGTTGGCAAATGTTATGTGTGTATCCAAGTGAAGAGATACTTGATTCTTGCCAGACTGGAGAAGTGTGTTGATATTTGTAGAGTGTGATTGCAGAAGAAAATGAGCTAAAGTGGATCTGCCTTGGCATTGTGTGTTGTTATTAGATTAGTGTATTACCTGTTGACTTCTAACCATTTCAGCAGTTGGAAAATCCCTTAACTACGTAGCTTTAATAGACGTTTGTGTAAATCCTTTAACAGGGTGACTCAATTCAATGAGTTCTTAAAATCCTCTTGCGAGGTAACCTCTAATAGGGTTTTAACCTTTAACCAGGTATTTAGCCATCCCCTAACCGAGTGATCCCTAGCAGGATTGGTTCCTAGCAGAACCTATTGTAAAAGTCTTTAACCAGACTAGGCTCCTAATAGAGTGGACTTCAGAAGAGTTCAAAGAAAAACTTGTGGGTATTCATCCCCACCATGGTTTTTCCCAGTTGGGTTTCCATGTGAAAAAATCAGTGTGTCATGTGCGATGCCTTTCATGTGATGGTTTAGTGTTTTATATCAAAGTGGTAATGCAAGTTGATTCAATGATTTTAAGTATTTATGATGTATTGCTTGCCTGAGCTTAAGAGTGAAGTGGAAATGAGATATTAGACTGTATAGAGAGCTAAGAGTTATCGGTTTATGTCTTTCACATTCTCATTGTGTTTAACTGGTAGTGCTATGTTTTTGACTGGTGTTACTGTTTTCTTGTTGAGTGCAGTCTTTGCAGTCAAACCGGTTTAGGGAAAGTTTGTTTTGTCTGTACTGATTCACCCCCCCCCTTTCAGTACCAGTTTGGTACTAACTGGTCATCATTATTCATCAGTTGAAGAATGCTCGAAACTAGAGAAAACAAACTCTTATATGGGATACTATACACTTGAAACCAAACATCACTTTCACACATGCATGGGGATAAGTGGAACTAACAAAACATATCTAGACGATTCCTACTCTCCTCCCCAACATGGATCACCTAGAAAAACACATCTAGAATGTGTATCTATGTCCTCTCTCATTCTTCTCATGGATCACCTAGAAAAAAACATCTAGAATGTATTGTTAGGCCTAATATGGAAAGCTAATGTACTGAGAGGAGAGGGGTGAATCAGTACTTCAAAACTTTTCTTCAACAATAACTTTACTGTTATGCATAAACCGAATAGTGCAGTAACATGATATAAAGATAAAACAAATAGATAACAATCATACATGATTCACTCCATAACACATATATTTTGGTTACACAAAAACTCTTGGTTAGAGAGAAAAACTACGGTGGGGATGGCACCCACAACTTCACTACTGCAATAATAAAGGTTGCTCAGTTAGAGCTACATGTTTAGCTATTTCTGATAGCTTACCCTGTTAGGAGTATCAAGATCTGTTAGATCTACCTTGCTAAAGGATTTTACAACACTTAATCTAAATGTTGCACCTGGTTAAAGGCTTTACAATTTATAGATTTGATTAGAGTCTTTTACCCTGTTAAAGGTTTCTCTTACAACTTCAAAATATTACAATAAATCATTACAAATATCTGCAACTTTACATTTGGAATGTTATAGTAGATTCTATGTGCTCAGAATAAGATTATCTTTCTTATAGCATACCTCGATAACCCATATAGTAACTCGGTAAACCCTCCTGTGTCTCTGTAATAGTCATAACACTTAGTGCTTTCACATGTCTTGCTTCATATATTTATATATCTTCCTTTCTGTCATGCTACATGTATATATATGATCTTAATCCATGTTGTGTAAATAGATCTCTTATGTTGGTGATCCATTCATTACTTTGATCTTACAAACATGATTTATCGAATGAATAACCATACAAAATATTTCATTGGTTAGATGACCTCAAAATCATACACTATTTTAAGTGCAATTTCCAATGTGATAATGGTTAGATGTTCCTTGATCTTGTAACACATTTCCATATATTTGTCTAGGTTCAATGAATCTGGTAACACGTTTCACTCGGTGTATATCAACTCATTGTGTCATCTTTGCTGCTCGGTAGACATGGAATGATACTCGGTAGACAGCTCGGTGCATACTGGGCTCTGTGACTACTTTCTTCTATAACCAACTGGACTGTGCATACTGACTGAATATTTCGGTAGAGATAACTGACTAGAGTATATAGAATAACTTTGAACATAAAACTAATGGCAACTTGATAAGTAGTAACAATCTCCCCTTTTGACATTAGTTGAGATGTTTGACAAAAACTACTTTCAAAGTTATAACTCAATAATCTATATACTTGCAAAATTTGACTATACTGACAGTATATACAATAGTCAATAAAATAATATATCCAGATATACTCCCCTTATCGATATATTGTACAAAACTCTGATTTTGCATGCTCGGTGATCTGCTCTTGTTCTTTGCTTACTATTCTGTTCACTGCTCGGTTCACTGCTCTTGGGTACTCTACTTACTCTGCTCAGTATACTCCCCCTGTATACTACACTCCTATTGTTTGATATTATACTTTGATGCTTTGAATACTATATCACTCCCCCTTTTTGACAAACATCAAAATTTAGTTACCATTCGGTGGTGGCAACTAGTCAAAAATGGTTTTGTACTTTGTCCATGCTTCACTGAGAGCGACAGAGATGGCATCCTTTACATTGTCCATTAAAGAATTCTGCGCTTGAATATTAGCCAATAATGATATTAAGCCATCTAGAGTGCTTCCCTCTTGTGTAGTAGATAAGTATGTGGCTCGGTTGATCTGTTCTTGGACAGATGAAAGATGAGGAAGGAATAATGTCTGAAGTGTCATTATGTCCATCCCGATCTTGTGTTCTTCATTTCTTAGGTCTAATTGTTGAGCCATGAGCTGTTGTAACTTTGTATAGAAATTCTGAACAGAATTGGGCTCTGTGGTCAACTTATTTGAGAGATCGGTGATCTCTTTCTCAATTGCTTTTGTTTTATTTTTGATGTCTTTAATGAATAAAGAAAATGTACAGAGTTTCTGAAATAAATAAAGAATGTGCTTGAGTTGAGGGGTCAACTCAGCAATAAATTTGACAAGTTTGACTTTGCCAATAGCTATAGCTTTCTGTACCTCTTCTATCATTTTTGCAGTGAGCTCCTTGTCTTTTAGCTTGCTCAAATATTCAGATGCATCTACTCCAGATGTCTCTATCTTGGTTAGGAGCTCATCCAGTTGAATGTGGATGGCTGCATCTTTAGTCATTATAGCTTCAGGTAGCATATCTGTTAAGAGTGCTTTCACCTTCTGAAGTACTTTATTTTTCTTTTGAATAGCCATTTGCTTCTCTTGTTCGGCCTTTGCTTTGCATAGTTCATCGAAATCAATGAGTGCTTGCCCCTTTAATTTTGATATATCAACATTGGGAAACACTATTGGTTTTGACAAATCTACTTTGAAACTATGCTTTTTCATCTTCTTTTCTTTACCTTTCACCGATTGAACTAAGACAAGGGCTTGTGAGGCTTGATGACCCTTAGTAGGTTGCTCGGTAGAGGCAACACTTTGGTCAGTTTCTTTAGCCTCTGTAGTGTCCTTTGGTGTCTCGGTACTTGGTGTCTTAGTTGCAACATTTTCAGTGCTAGAAGGATCTAGAGACGTCTGTTCTTGAGTAGTACCTTCTCCTGTTGTAGACTTGTGACCTTCGGTTCCTATATCCGTATCCTGAGGGGTTTCGGTTGAGATAGGTTGATTGACTAGTGGATAAGGCTGAACTTGTTCCAAGACTGATTCACTGGATACAAGTTTTGCATATGCATTGCCTTCTATCATTTTCTATTTTGGTGCCTCTGTATCCATAATATCTTCATCTATTTGAATGGTGTCAGCAGGATCTTGCTCGGTAACATTAGGATCTTGCTCGGTAACATCAGGATCTTGCTCGGTGACATCAACTATTTCAACTTCAGCTTGCTCATCGACATCCTTGTTTCTAAAGATTTCCTGCCACTTTTCTTTTGTCTCATTTTCCACTTCAATATACAACCCATTCATCAGTTTCAAGGTTTTTTGTTTGACGAGGAACTTTGTGTGGTAGGTTTTCAGATGTTCTTTTATTTTGGCTATCGACATGTTAGGAAAGAGATGTACCAGACTTCTTTCTTTGATCTGTTTCTTCGAGTCCAGGGCATATTGCCACCTGTTATCAATATGTGCATATAATTCTTTTGGAAGAGAATTAGAGACTTCTAATGGGACTAATCAAAATTTTAGAAGTGTGCAGATGATGGCTTCTTCAATTTGTCTCTTTTCATCTTCATTTCTAGATTCATACTTAACATATCTGAATCCTCCAAATCCACCATATTCTTTTAGATTAGCACATAAATTTTCAACACTATGTACATTTTCCTTCTTGCTCTTGACAATCTGAAATTTGCTTGCATCCTCAGATTTGGTGTCACCAGACTCTTTTGCCAAAATGAGTTTCCGAGTAGATTTCTTGTAAGTTTTTGTTACCTTGGGAATAGTAACACTCTTTGTTTTCTTACTCGGTGAACCTGCAGATGCTCTTGTGTTAGGTTGCTTTGTTGGAGGAGTCGGTGAGGCCATTGATGTGTCCCGTTTCTTTCTTTTCAACACTTTTCCCTTAGGCAATTCGGTGCTCAGTGTTATAGCTGCCGTTTGGGCTTCAAATTCCTCTTCGGTAATGGCTATAGTGCCTTTGATAGGTGTGGAGGAAGAATCTTCTCTGAATTTCTCTGATAATGCCTTTATCATCTTTGTTGCCTTTCTTGTTGCTTTGGGTACTACAATGCTCATTTTTACCTTTTCCTTCACTTCTTCATAGGTTCCATACCTCAGCTCGGTAGCATGCCTTGGCAATGTAAGAAATGCATCAATTTGCTATTGTGTGATGTCAAAATCAATCTCGTAACCCATAGGTGACAAAGATTCAGTTCTTGGTTCCACATCATTCACATAACAGTAATTAGTGTCTACTTCAAAACATATGTCATCTTTGTATTTTTCCACTAGCTTGGGTGGAATCTGGTACCTGTTATGCATTTTCTCTTGAAATTTACTGAAGTAATCATCCATAATATCATTAAAATTATCACCTGGCTTCTTAATGAAGTCATTGATCTGATGGGTGATTGGCCGATGTAGTTCCTAAACAACTTTACCGACTGATGGAAAGAATTTTTCAAAATAGAAAAACATGCATACAATTAGTGATCCAAACTTTAGTGTATTAGCTGAGTTGTTCTTCTTCGGCTTCTTGATGGTGTTCAAATTCTCAAATAGGTTTTTTAGCAACACCTCACATAGATCAATTTTCATTCCCTTTTTCACAATTTTGTATGCTAGGTCTACTGCTGCACAGGGTACACTGTTTTCCCTTGCCGATTGGAAGAAACAGTAACCTATTACTCTAATGGAAAATTTTAGTTTTGCATCAGTGACATTGTTCAATTTCTATCCTCTACAATCTGATTCCACTCCGGTTAAACTGATCAATTCCTTCTGTGATATCATCTTTTGAGCTCGGGCATGATCATAAATAGGCTAACCAGTAATCAAATGAATGATTTCCTTGGTAATCTTAAACTGTTGCTCTTCTAGCCACATGAAATCATCGTGAACTCTGCTCAGAATAAACTTGACCCACTGGGGTTTGAACACACGGGGATAGGTTAGGGCTTTAGTTAATCCCTTGATCTTAATATGCTCATACTTGCTATTCAATTTACCATCGGTGCACAATTGATCATAGGTGTCTTTGATTTCAACATGACCGAGTTCTTCAACACGACATTTGGTGAAGAATCTCACATCCTCAACTAATAACACTCTATCCGGGATGAGTGAAAATGCGGTTTTGTCATCTGGTTCAGATGCAACTTTGGGAGTTAACGAGTATTTTAGTGAGGGATTTTCTACATTCTTAACAACGATGGGATCTTGGATCTTAGGTGCCATTTGTAGATTTCAGATAAAAACTAACAAAAGATCCTTAGGGTTTGAGGATTTTCAAACAACAGATGCTTCACACTTAGTAGATAATAATAACTTGATAAGATCGGTAAACCAGCTTAACAATGCGTTGAGATTGATGTAAATACCTTGAATTTTGCTTTGTAGAAGGTTTGATCGCCTTAGATTCGCTTTTCTCTGCTCTCTCAAAAACTTGGTAAGTGAAAATGACCGCGTAAATGCTTTAAGTACACAATATACCTTATCGGGCTTCATGTGGGTTAGGTCAAAAACATTAAATGCACTCGGTTCAACTAGACTTTCTTTTTTTTGCTTAAACCGAGTAACCAAACTTCCTTCATTTACCGACTTGACAAGTTTCTTTTATAGTGCTCCAAAATACTTTGATAGAATTTCAAACTTACTAATACACCTTTAACTATGCAGATTTTGACTTAAGTACATAATAAAATAGGAACTGTTAAGAATTAATCTTGAGAGAATGCAGTCCCTTCATACCTTTACCAATTAATTTGGAATAGGTGCACCTAACTCGGTAGGTAAGGTGCTTTCTTCATTTGACACAATTTCCTTCTTTTTCCAAATCATCTATAATTTGTCTTTTATTTCTTCAGTGTCTTTTCTAGGTTGATCTCTACAATCTCCAACAAGTGTCCAACTTTGTGACAATGAAAACATGCCATACTAGGATTTCTCCATGATCTTCAATTGTTCATCCGAAACCTTATAAAGTAGTTGGCACTTATATGTCCATATCTTCCACAACATTCACACCATATCCTTGTATTGTAATCCCATGGTACTGCAGAATACTGTCGGTAAGGATCTGTGTGAGCTCGGTAACCTCTAGCATTTGCTCGGTGTGCAGACCACATATAGTTCTTTTGCTTGTACCAACATTTCTCAGTACTATGTCCGTATCTATTGCAGTTTTTACAAAACCCTTTGAATTTTGCCTTCTAATAATTGTTAACAGACTTTGTCCTACATTGATTAGATGTGTGACCATATTTATTGCAATTGTAACAATAACCATTGGACTTAGTGACATTCGGTTGCTTACCTTTTTTTATTTGACACATGTTGACAGTGTGACCTTGATTTCCACAGTAGTTGCAAATAGGCTTCTTTCTTTTGATGTTCTTCTTGATTCCAGCTTGCTTTGACGATTCTCCTCTCTCGGTAGTATGGATTCCCTTCTTGATAGAGTCTTTTCCTTTGTAACCGAGTCCTGCATCTTTGTTGGGTCATCTTGTGTTCAGTTGCTCATCCAACATCTTTGATGCTTCATAACTCTTCTTCAGTGTTTCTTTGGATTTCTTCTTTGTTTCAAGTTCATTGGTCAATCTTGATACTTCAAGTTTCAATGCTTGATTCTCATCATCTTTCAGATTTTCTTCATGATGTACATAACCTAGTTGATCTAACAGGTTTTGTTGAATTCCAGTCATCCTTGTGATTTCATCATCCTTATCAGATACTCAGACTTCAAGTTGTTGTTTCTCTCTTTCTAGATCTCTTACTTTATCCTCGACTGTCCTCAATGCATCAAGATTTTTAGTCATCTGTGTGCTGAAATGTTCATGTTCTCTTTTCATTGCTTTTAGTTGATCAGCTAGTGCTTTGTTCTTTTCTTTCAATACTCCAATCATTTCTTTAGTCTCTTCAGATATACTATTCTCAGATGATGTCTCAATTTGTTCCACTAACTCTTGAGAGTCTTGCAAATCATCAGATAATCTTCTTCTCACTTTCAGAGATTTTTGCATTTGCCTTTGCATGTCTGCAATCACCTGATTAGCATGATCCAGCTCTTCTTGTAGATATACAATCCTCTGAGATTGTTTATAGCCTTCCATTGATAAGATCTTTCTCTTTAGGCAGTTAAACCCTATTCCAAGATTGAAGCTTTGATACCAATTGTTAGGCCCAATATGGAAAGCTAATGTACTGAGAGGGGAGGGGTGAATCAGTACTTCAAAACTTTTCTTCAACAATAACTTTACTGTTATGCATAAACCGAATAGTGTAGTAACATAATATAAAGCTAAAACAAATAGATAACAATCATACATGATTCACTCCATAACACATATATTTTGGTTACGCAGAAACTCTTGGTTAGAGAGAAAAACTGCGGTGGGGATGGCACCCACAACTTCACTACTGCAATAATAAAGGTTGCTCGGTTAGAGCTACATGTTTAGCTATTTATGATAGCTTACCCTTTTAGGAGTATCAAGATCTGTTAGATCTACCTTGCTAAAGGATTTTACAACACTTAATCTAAATGTTGCACCTGGTTAAAGGCTTTACAATTTATAGACTTGATTGGAGTCTTTTACCCTGTTAAAGGTTTCTCTTACAACTTCAAAATATTACAATAAATCATTACAAATATTTGCAACTTTACATTTGGAATGTTATAGCAAATTCTATGTGCTCAGAATAAGATTACCTTGCTTATAGCATACCTTGGTAAACCCTTCTGTTTACTCTGTTCTTTGTCTGTTCTCTGAAATCCTTCTCGGTGACATCTGTGTCTCTGTAACAGTCATAACACTTAGTGCTTTCACATGTCTTACTTCATATATTTCTATATCTTCCTTTCTGTCATGCTACATGTATATATCTGATCTTAATCCATGTTGTATAAATAGATCTCTTATGTCGGTGATCCATTCATTGCTTTGATCTTACAAACATGATTTATCAAATGAATAACCATGCAAAATATTTCATTGGTTAGATGACCTCAAAATCATACACTATTTTAAGTGCAATTTCCAATGTGATAACGGTTAGATGTTCCTTGATCTTGTAACACGTTTCCATATATATGTCCAGGTTCAATGAATCTGGTAACATGTTTCACTCGGTGTGTCATCTTTACTACTCGGTAGACATGGAATGATACTCGGTAGACAGCTCGGTGCATACTGGGCTCTGTGACTACTTTCTTCTATAACCAACTAGACTATGCATACCGACTGAATATTTCGGTAGAGATAACCGACTAGAGTATATAGAATAACTTTGAACATAAAACTAATGGCAACTTGATAAGTAGTAACATGTATATCCATGCTTCTCTCTTTCTTCTTATGAGCTCATAGCTTTTCTATTTTTAGTTCATGGATGATTCATTCTCTTGATCTTTTATGTGACCACTTGTGTTCTTGAGATGGAATTTTCAAGAATGATATTAGTGGTTGTGATATTTTGATATCAAGGTCTCTTCAACTATTTGAATTGAGGTCTTATTTTGGTTTTTATATTTTGTGTGTTGTGTGTCTTTTGTCTTTGCCTTCTTTTGTTGTCTTTATTTTTCTTTTTCTTTTTGTCTTGTTTTGAGTGCCTTTGCATGCGTTTGGGTGAGTTAATATCCTAAGATTAGGGGCTTAGTTCCTTGAAATTAGTGATATCTTATAATCCTTTGTGATTGTTCTCCTCATTTCTCCTCTCTTTCATCTTTGTCATCTCCTTTACTATGAGTATTTGCATAGGCTCATACTCCCATTAAAGTGGAGGCTAAATGTACCATCGTAAATTGTCAATGGGCCAATTTACACGTCATGTTTGTGCCCCTACTTTAATGTATCTCCCCCTCATCTCCTATTCAATTTTTTTTAGTGTCTTAACTCTAATTCTAGTGCTATATACACATACCAATTTATTTCATGGAGTGATGTCCTTTTCCAGGGGTTAAACCATGGTCCCTAACGGAGGAGGACTAGGGTGTTAGCACCCTATTCCTAGGACCCAAGAGCCAAGCACCCTAGTCCCCCTTAGTTGGGCCCTATTTTGAAGTGGGGGATGGGCCCTATCTCTCTAGTGAGTAATGAGATTCATGGATCTACATGACTGTTGGAGATTGGCCTAATTGGTAATCGATTTAGATACCCCTATATAAAGACATTTGATCAACCTAATTCCATCCATCCATCATAAGCATTCAACCTAAAGCATTCATGCATTCATCATCAAGCTTTTTCAAAGATCTTCAAGGCTACATATTCTTCATCTAACCATTATGGAGCAAAATTATATCATTCATATGCAAGCATGTGTGTGTGATTAGGGTTTTTTTAGGTTCATGACATTTCATACAACATATGTGATTACATTCAATAAAAAAAGAATCATTATTAGCGACTACAGATGTGAGGTATATCATTTCATTATTTATTTTAGTATTTGTAATATTTCAATCAAGGTTAATTCTTAAAGTGGGATTTGAATTAGGCGAACCCCTATTCCCAATAATTTCTCGCTTCTTTCTATGTGTAGGAAATAGGTGTGAAGCTATGACTCTCAAGATCAACATTATTCATAGAGATGAATAGGTTCCCTTTTGGAAGGTGAAAAGTGTGGAGGACTAGAGCGACGGGCATTCTGGTCCTAATCAATCAAGAGATCCTTCTAAGAACATATCTGAATACTCATATATTACTTAGATCTAGGTTTGTGTCTCTGTTTGATGTTCATAGCACACTATTTATGCATAATTACTTCAATTTGAGCATATTTACCCTAATTTCAACATTTTCACAATTCAACTTAAAAGAGAATATCAATTTCCAATCTAGTGAATCTATAAGAATTTGTCAAATATAGCCAAGATCTAGAGCACACTGAATAGTACACAAGAGAGAGAGAGAGAGAGACAATATATTTCATAAAAATAAATTGTATTCTAATCAATATGCAAATACTATCAATTGGGAAAGGCCATATGGATATGTGAGCACACAATAATGGCATTTGGCTCAATGAGAAACAATGGTGGCTGAGGGTAGGTAGGAGAAACAATAAAATATTTTACAAGAGGTGGATCACCCACCGAAGGTGGAATATAACAACAAAATAAGACCACAAAAGCTAGAATTTCTCCTACATACATCATTTCTATGTTCACACTTCACTAAGTGTCTCATATGAAAACTATGATGAGATGCATTATCCTAAGTCAACTTAAGTAAAGTGTAATTATGGGACATAATTTACACCAACACCCTCCCTTAAGTGCAACTTAGGGGAATGTAGACTTAGGTTAACAATGCAAGATGGGTCTCAGCTACTAGGCCATGTTAGGTACCCTTGTATAGATGCAAATGCATGCAATGCAATCTCTCACAAATGGAGAAAGAGAGAAAAACCCAATGGGAAAAAACTCCCCACAAAAGAGAGATGAAAATTGTACAAAAAAATCTTAAAGAAGTATGAGAAGGACAAAACCCCATGTGAGGAAAAGTTCCCCCATACGAGAGAAGAAGAGAGACCAAGTATCCCCCCCTTAATGTAGAATCTACACCAATGGTAGAAAATCTAAGAACTGAATGAAGAAACAACTCCATGATCATTGAACAATGTTCCTCCCCTTAGGAAGAAACAAATACAAAGGTGTACCCATGAAGTCTCCCCAATAATGAAGGGAAGATGTAGGGGAAAAACTCAAGATGTATGGAGTTTTTGAAAACTGCTCAAGTGTCGCCATGTCGATGCAGAAAGTTACCCCTTCCAAATTAGGTGTAGTAATCCACACTGCTGGAAACAGAACTCTAAGATCTAGTGAGGATGAATGTAGAACACGATCCAAAGACTCACATGTCTCCTATAAGGATAAAGAGACCTCGTCTGAATGTTGTACACAAGAATCCACAATCATGTAAACCTCAAAAGAATGATCATGTAGAGAATGAACAAGAGGGTTAGAGTGTTCCCTTGCAACAATGAAAGATGGATCATCTTCATCGAAGAGAATATGAATTCCATCAATGATGTCTCCCACATTTGAAATGTAGGACTCCACAAAAAAACTTGGAATGTCTGTCAAGTAGTCATCCCAAGGAACTGAAGCTGGAAGACATGGAATATCTTGCTACATTGAATCACAAGAAGGAAAAGCTATTGGAATATATGCATCATCAAGTGCAATAGGTGATGTGATATCAATAGGAGGAGATGAAATGCAAGACATGGAGATGAAATGCAAGACACAAGAATGGGTCACATGTGATAATCCCCAAGTTGAAGTAAACAAATTCTCCTCAATATCTGAATCAACATAAGAAGTATGGTCAACATAAAAAGAATCAATCTCATCAAGAGGAACAAAATTAAAAAAGGATTACAATTGACATGCATGATCCACCACCCTTGTAGAAATGATAGCTATAGTTTCCAAGTCTCTAATGATAACTGAATCAGGTGTGAACTCCACAATTTTCCTTCTTGCCCCATGATTTATTTGATAGATAGAAAGAAGATTGTTTGTCAAATGGGGCACACTCAACACATCATTACAAGAGTTATCCCCAATTGAAATAGATCCTTTCCTAATCACATTCATATAAGTATGATTACCCATCAAAATCAGTGGCATTCTACAAGGCTCAAATGAAGAGAATATAGGTTGTGAAGATGGCATATGATGAGAACCTCTTGAATCTGTATTACCCTAACAATGGTCACCTAAACCATGGGCCCCTAATCTCGACAAACATCACCATGGTCCTAACCAAAGACAATTAAATCAACCTTGAGCACCTAACTAATTAATTCTTCAATCATCAATGTTACATGGTAAATAAATCATTCTATATTAATTAAATATTTATTTAATTAATTAATCATTCCAAGTAAATCATTTTAATCAATTATCTTATTTATTTAATTTAATATCCTAGCATATTTAATTAATAAATCAATTTGCCATTTAATTGCAAAAAAAGAATTAATTTATAAAAAAATAATAAATTTTAAAAAATAATTAATCATTAAAAAAAGAATTAAATTGAGAGAAGAAATAATTCTTCTCTCAATTTAATTCTTTTTTTGAGGATTAATTCTTTTTGTAAATTAATTCTTTTTTGTGATTAAATGGCAAATTGATTTATTAATTAAATATGCTAGGATATTTAATTAAATAAATAGGATAATTGATTAAAATGATTTGTTAATCCCATGAGGATTGAGTTAATACTAAGAGGGGGGGTGAATCAGTATTATGACCAATTCAACTTAAACTCAAAATCAAACTTATTTTAGCGTACCTGAGATCTGAAAATATCTCAACTTCTATAATTAAATCTAATAACCTCTTTGCAATATTTTCTTAACACATTAATCAAATCATTTACCAATACTTTCACCACCAAAGTAGTCATATAAACTTGATCAATTACCAATTCATTAACCTTATCAATAAGATCAAAAAATTTCTCAAACAACTTCTTATCAGTACCGGTAACCTCTGATAGACTTATGATAAAACCTTATAACCGGTTTCTCAGAAATAATGCATGAAATGAAATATAAACAAGAACATCACATGAAAAACATTCCAGAAATGAACACCATAAATTTTTGACGTGGAAAACCAAACAGGGAAAAAACCACGGTGGGAGTTGGTACCCACAATAATTTGTACTCTTTCAGAGTACGCCCTGTTAGGAGCTTAGCCTTGTTAGAAGCTTACAATACACCCAGTTAAGAGAAAACCCTGTCAGGAGTCACTCGGTTAGGGGATTTACCTTGCAAATCAATTAGGAGCTTGATGATCTATTAGGATCAACCTCATGAGAGGATTTAACACTCTTTTGAGAGTTGTCCTGTCAGGGGACTTAAATTATTAACATCTGTTAGAACCTACCCGTCAAGGGATTTAACCTAATGCAACTGTTAGGGAACAAGAGTAAGAAAATGATATGTTTTCTTGCACTTCACTATTTTCTTGATCAGATCCAATTATACACAAAACTCTGCAACTCTCAGGTAGATTACACACTTCACTTGGATGGCTTAACACATTCTCTAAAACCATCGACTCAATAAACATCAATTGTGTCTACATAAATAGCCATCTCAACTAGGTCGGCCATAAAACCTAATTACATTAAGAATTTACAATAAGATCATAAAATATTATCATAGATCGCTATCCAGATCATAACAAAAAATTACAATGCAATGTCAACCGTTGATTGATCATAACTCATCATGGAAATTCGATCTGTATCCTCAAAACACTCTCCAAAGCATTTCCCTGGTTTCCAAGAAAATCTTCCTTGAATCACACTAAAATAGCTATTAAATCTTTCACGTGGGTTGTGTCATGTTACCAACTTTAATTAGATTTGTTGTCGATCACCGTCATAACATAAATCATTACCAGTTTGAAGATTTCTTCACTGATCCTTAAACCCTACTAAAACCTTAGCAAAAATTCATCAGAATTTGGAACACACCTTCTGGTAATCATTACAAGTTTTGGTTCCGATCACATACATATTTCCATGATACAAGTTCACCATCCAAACCGCAAATCACAATCCCAATCATTGCCAATCGACCAATCCAATCAAAATAATGCTGCTTTACTAGTTAAAGTCCTAATTCACAAACTTTAGATCATTGTCGGTAAACCCTATCTTCCGGTAAACCAAATCACTTAGATGCTAAAACAAAACATTAGGAACATCAGTTTCCAGCAATGACAACACAAATAACTGATAATGTCAACTATTTATAGAATCTCAATCTCTTCATCACAAATAGACTTCTATCCTTTAACGATGCAGTGATCCAACTTCAACTACATGGCCTGATTTACATCAGTTATGCCAAATGCCAACAATCTCCTCCTTTGGAATTGATGGCAACACTAATCAGATACACAATCAGAATACCATAATCATCATCAACTTGTAGGCCGATATCACATGATCTTTCCTTTACCTCTCCCCCTAAATCAATGCTTCACTCAATCTAATCATCAACATCTCATTAATAGTTCTGATACTTAATGATAAGTACAGATGCCAAGCTAATAAGATGAGAGGGGGGGGAGGGGTGAATCGTATAAACTTAATCTTCCATAAAAACATCAGATTCAACCTCTATAACATATACTTCAGTAATATAACCAAAACTGGTAAACATGCAAACTCAAAAGCATATAAACATCATAACACTCATAACACCAGATTTAACATGGAAACCCAAATAGGGAAAAAACACTGTGGGATTTCGGACCCACTAAGAAATATACTCTTCTAGAGTATGCTCGGTTAAAAGAAAATCCTGTTAAAGATTACAAACACATTGCTAGATGTGACCCGGTTAAGGGATTTCCCTTAGATCTGTTAGGATCTTCACCTTGTTAGAAGTGACCTTGTTAAAGGATTTCAAACACTCAATCAGAATGTCACCTTGCTAGAGGGTTTTACAAATAAGACTATTAAGTCCACTTGGTTAACAGATTTTCTGTCTCTATCTACAACATCACATCTAAAATGCTAAATCAGATTCTTATTTGCTCAATACAATATGGACATAGAACTAATCTTGTCCTTCTACTGGGCTCTATACTCTGTTATTCAAAACAAGTCTTCAAGCTTTTGTGCTCGGTAATCACTATGTAGCATCCTTGTGCATACACTTGCCCGCATACATTGTTTATCAACAGTTCCTTATTTATAAACAATTGCTTAACCACTTAATCTACTTGATCACATTTCCCATGATCAATCATAGCCATCAGATCTTCAATCTTGACTAGGTTCAATGTATTCTTCGATCTGAAAATGTTTTACCCCACCTTGGAACTTGCATATATTTCTCGGAACTTGTGCTAGGGTAATGCGGTTCAATCTAAACTGTAGATCTTCCTGTCGATTTTCCTTTGCCATAGATTCTTTAACAAACTTCATGCGTGACATACCAATCATTTAATCATAGCCAGCTCATCAACTTCCTTCATTAAATAACGCTTTTATTCATTCAATGCATTCTGTTATTACTCGGTTGCAACTCGGTAAATACTAAACTTCAATCGGTAGACATTCTGCCTTCATTAACCAATAGCGATAACCTTAGGGTTTACCGACTAGGTTCTTTGCTCGGTAACATAGTATAGTATTAACCTTACAATAAATAACATATGTATGATATCAAAACAATCTAAACATCATGATCTCATCATTGTCTAACTCGATAATAGTTGCCCATTGAATAACTTATTCATCCCCTTATTCATCATATTCTTTCCGTGTCTTTTACCAACATCTTTATACTCATCAAATCATACTTCTTAACATATGGCAACATCATACTGAATTTGAAAATCAATTTCTTGACATCAATGACAAAATAATAAAATTAAGACAGTAGACATCCTTAAGTAGTTATATCCATAATCATCAACAACCTTCTCAATATCCTTTTTGAAATGCCAACAATCTCCCCCTTTGGCATTGATGGCAAAACCAATTGATTTGACCTAATTGATTCGGATCCAGATTGCTATGATTCTGAAATGCTGAAATGCTCCCTCCCTGTCATCAGTCTTCTCCCCCATACATTAATCTTCTCTAGTCTTCTCCAGTCTTCTCCAGTCTTCTCCCCTTTTGACAACAATGCCAAAAAGTAAAGAACTTAAAACATAATTTCTTCGTATATGAAGTGAATTCCAGCAGTTATGTGTCAACTTAGTCTCGGTCAGAGCATTTATGTCTTCAATTCCTGTTCCCTGTATTGTTTCCTATACAACTTTAGAAAACCTCCTAAAGTGTGTAAATCAGCATCAACTCTTAAAAGATATTCTGTAGAGTCATCGAATTGATGCTTTCACCAAACTCGGTCAGTGAGTAGAAGATAGGGGTAGGACCCCTAACTTACTTCCGAGGTACTCAAAAGTGTCCCTTGGTAGTGGCTTGGTGAAGATATCTGCTATTTGTTCCTTTGTGCTAACATATTCTAACACCACTTTCTTCTCTAAGATAATGATATTTGATAGAGATGTGCTTTGTCTTAGAGTGCATAACAGGATTCTTTGAAATGTTAATGGCACTAGTATTGTCACAGAATATAGTTACTGGCTCGGTAACTTTCTCATTTATACCATCCAACAGTTGTTTGATCCATGCTATGTTGGTGCAATTCAATGCTGCAGCAACATATTCAGCTTATGTTGTTGACTGTGAAACACATCCTTGTTTCTTGCTAAGCCAACTAAGCCAACTCACTAGTCTTTCTCCTAAAAAGAAAGCTCCTCCACTTGTGCTTTTTCTGTCATCAATGTTGCCTGCCCAATCAGCATCAGTATAAACTTTTAAATCAAAATCATTTCTTTTCTGATATACTAAGCCATAATCTTTAGTGCCTTTCAAGTATCTAAAAATTCTTTTGATTGCTATCATGTGTGTTTCCTTGGGATTTGCAGAGAATCTTGCAACTATACCTACTGCATGTGCTATATCTAGCCTACTATGAACAACATATTGTAGCTTTCCAATCATGGATCGGTAAAGTGTCTCATCAACAGATGTAGATTCATCATTCTTTGATAATTTACAGTTGATAGTCATAGGAGTACTTACTGGTTTTGAATCCTCCATTCCAAATTTCTTCAAGATTTCTATTATGTACTTGGATTGAGTAATGAAAATCTCATTTTTCATTTGCAGTATCTGTAAACCTATAAAATATTTTATCTCACCGATTAATGACATCTCAAATTCTTTGCTCATTTCATTTCCAAAGTTCTTGCATAAAGAGTCATTTCCACAAAATATAATATCATCAACAAATATGGCTGAGATCAGTATTCCATTTTCATCATTCTTCATGTACATATTGTTGTTCTCATTTGTCCTTATAAAACCAATCTTGATCAAATAAGAGTGCAATCTTTCATACCATGCTCTAGGTGCTTGTTTCAAACCATATAAAGCTTTGTTCAATTTACATACTTGATCTTTATTCTTGTCTTCAACAAATCCTTCAGGTTGTTCAATAAAAACTTCTTCTTCTAATATACCATTCAGAAATGCAGATTTGACATCCATTTGATATACTTTGAAATTTTTGAAAGCAGCATATGCCAACAATGTTCTTACTCCTTCAAGTCTAGCCACAGGTACAAAAGTTTCACCATAATCAATTCCTTCTTCTTGAGCATAACCTTTGCAAACTAGTCTTGCTTTATTTCAAATGACCTAACCTTTTTCATTCAGCTTGTTTCTGAAAATCCACTTTGTACCGATTACATTTTTGTCCTTTGGTCTTGGGATTAGTGTCCATGTGTCATTCTTCTTGATTTGATCAATCTCTTCTGTCATAGCATTTATCCAATCTTCACTAATAAATGCCTCTTTCACTATTCTCGGTGCAAATTCAGATATTAGACATGTGTTCTATCTCAGTTTGTTCCTTGTCATCACTGGATCATCCTTATCTCTTATAATCTGACTTGATGCATGATGTCTTCTGACATACTTGGCTAATACAGGCTCGGTAGGTTCTGTATGATCTTCTTCATCACTTGATAATTGAATATTCTCTTCATTTCCTTCAACAGTTCTCTTGGTAAGACTTGTCGGTTGAACATAGACAAATTCATCATAATCTTCTGGTTCCTTGGAATTTCCTTCTGCAAATTCATCAATTTTCACATTTGCACTTTCTACTATTTTGTTAGATGATTTGATCAGACATTTAAATGCTTTACTTCTAGAAGAATGCTTTATTTCTATCATCCTTGTGTACATAGCATCTACTTCCAAAGATTTTAAAATAACTCACATTAGGTTTCTTGTCATACCAGATTTCATAAGGTGTCTTCAAAGTACCTTTCTTCAGTTGTACTCGGTTCAGGGTGTAAACTGTTGTGCTTATTTCTTCTCTCCAAAATGTTTGTGGCACTTTCTTTACAATCATCAGTGTTCTGGCACAATCCACAATAGATCTGTTTATTCTCTCAGCTATTCCATTTTGTGGCGGAGTTCTCAGTGCAGAGACTTGTCTTTTAATACCATGATCATTGCAGAATAAGTTGAACTCATCAAATGTGAACTCTCCTCCTCTATCTGATCTAAGATATTTCAGTTGTCTTCCTGTTTCATTTTCAACTCTAGCCTTGTACAATTTAAACATTTGAAAAGCTTCTGATTTTTCTTTTAAAAACATTACTCACATCATCCTTGAGTAATCATCCACAAATAATATGAAATATTTATCACCATAATAACTTTGAACTTTCATAGGACCACAAAGATCAGTGTGCACAAGATCTAAAATTCCCTTAAAAGTGTAAGACTTACTTGTAAAGCTTGATCTTGTCATCTTACCCATCTGGCATCCTCGGCACATAGCATTCTCAGGTTTTTCCAATCTCGGTAGACCTCTTACTCGGTGCTTCTTACTTATTTTGATCAGATTATCAAAATTTACATGACAAAACCTTTTATGCCATAACCATGTATCATCTATCTTTGCATACAGACACTTATTCCGAGTTGAGTCAAGGTGAAATGTGTTACCTTTTGTTTGTTCAGAGTTGAGTCAAGGTGAAATGTGCATACAGACACTTATTCTAAGTTGAGTCAAGGTGAAATGTGTTATCTTTGCATACACTAGATTTAATGTGGAAACCCAAATAGGGAAAAACCACTGTGGGATTTTGGACCCACTAAGAAATATACTCTTCTAGAGTATGCTCAGTTAAAAGCAAATCCTGTTAAAGATTACAAACACATTGCTAGATGTGACCTAGTTAAGGGATTTCCCTCAGATCTGTTAGGATCTTCACCTTGTTAGAAGTGACCTTGTTAAAGGATTTCAAACACTCAATCAGAATGTCACCTTGCTAGAGGGTTTTACAAATAAGACTATTAAGTCCACTTAGTTAAGAGAATTTCTGTCACTTTCACAAAATAATAGTAATAAAAGTCTATCTGCAACTTCACATCTAAAATGCTAAAGTAGATTCTTATTTGCTCAATACAATATGGACATAGAACTAATCTTGTCCTTCTGCTGGGCTCTATACTCTATTATTCAAAATAGGTCTTCAAGCTTCTGTGCTCGGTAATCACTATGTAGCATCCCTGTGCATACACTTGCCCGCATACATTGTTTACCAACAATTCCTTATTTATAAATAATTGCTTGACCGCTTAATCTCCTTGATCACATTTCCCATGATCAATCATAGCTAGCAGATCTTCAATCTTGACTAGGTTCAATGTATTCTTCGATCTGAAAATGTTTTACCCCACCTTGGAACTTGCATATATTTCTTGGAACTTGTGCTAGGGTAATGCGGTTCAATCTACGCTATAGATCTTGCTGCCGATTTTCCTTTGCCATAGATTCGTTAACAAACTTCATGCACGACATACCAATCATTTAATCATAGCCAGGTCATCAGCTTCCTTCATTAAATAATGCTTCTATTCATTCAATGCATTCTGTTATTACTCAGTTGCAACTCGGTAAATACTAAACTTCACTCGGTAGACATTCTACCTTCATTAACCGATAGCAATAACCTTAGGGTTTACCGACTAGGTTCTTTGCTCGGTAACATAGTATAGTATTAACCTTACAATAAATAACATATGTATGATATCAAAACAATCTAAACATCATGATCTCATCATTGTCTAACTCGGTAATAGTTGCCATTGAATAACTTATTCATCCCCTTATTCATCACATTCTTTCTGTGTCTTTTACCGACATCTTTATATTCATCAAATCATACTTCTTAAGATATGGCAACATCATACTGAATTAGAAAACCAATTTCTTGACATCAATGACAAAATAATAATATTAAGATAGTAGACATCCTTAAGCAGTTATATCCATAATCATCAACAACCTTCTCAATATCCTTATTGAAATGCCAACAATCTCCCTTGCCTGTTATAATGCCAACACTCATATGTCTTCCAAATCTTTTTTTCTATTCATTTCTTCTCCCCCTTTGACAACAATGCCAAAGATGTAAATGCATCACTTGTAATTAATTTTGTTGCTAACTCTTTCACCATCTCTGCTATGTAAATCAGAAATTTATAATAGAGCATTAAATCAGAATTTTACATCAGACTTGCTCCTCAAAGGAGTAGTCTGTTACCTTCATCAATCCTCGGTGTAAAATAAACAAAAAATCTATAGGATTGATGGATCTCCATCATTCTAGTTCTTTCTATGTAGAGGTCTAACCCCTATTTTACCTCTAAGAAACTCAAAAGTAGCCTTCGGTAAGGGTTTAGTAAAGATATCAGCCAACTAATCTTTACTCTTCACATATTCCATCTTCACTTCCTTATCTTGAACTCTTTCCCTTATGAAATGACACTTCAATTAAATGTGCTTGGTTCTAGCATGTAACACAAGATTTTTAGAAATATTGATTGCACTTGTATTATCAAAATAGATAGTCACCAGTTCTGACATATCTATCTTGAATCCTTCTAGAACATGTTTCATCCATATTACATGAGTGCAATTCATGGATGCAACAACATACTCAACTTCAACTATAGATTGAGAAAAACAAGTTTGTTTCTTGCTCGTCCATGCCACTAATATTCCTCCAAGTAGAAAAGCTCCACCGATTGTTCTTTTCCAATCATCAACATTACCTGTCCAATCAACATTAGTAAAGACATTCAAAGTAAAATCACCTTTAGAGGGATACCATAAACCATAGTCTATTATGCCTTTGAGATACCGAAAAATTCTCTTCATATCCACCATGTGACTTTCTTTAGTCTCTTTTTGAAATCTTGCAACTAATCCAACTGCATTAGCAATATCCGATCTGCTATGGACAACATAATGTAGTTTGCCAATCATAGATCTATACTCTTTTTCACTAACAACATGGGAATCATCTTCTTTTGACACCTTGCAACTAGTCACCATCAGTGTACCTACCAGTTTGCAGTCTTCCATGTCGAAAGTCTTCAACACCTCTTTGATATACTTGGTCTGACAAATAAAGATAAAACCATCCAGTTGTTGGACCTATAAGCAATAAACAACTTAATTTCATCGATTAGAGACATTTCAAATTCTATTTTCATTATATCAGCAAAGTTCATACACATATTATCATTGCCACCAAAAATCATATCATCAACAAACACTTCTACTATCAACATCTTGTCTCCATCAGTCTTCAAATAAATATTGATGTCCTCACTAGTATGTTGTGTTGGCCATTTGGTGGAATTGATTATGTGTTGCATTGATGTTTGGTCATTGATGCCAAAACTAGTTGTTTGGATGCTTTATCGACACCCTTCTGGTCCCGGTAGGTTGACTGGTTTATGGTTAACTTGGATCTCGTATGATCTGGTTGACTCCAGTATAATCTGGTGATAGAATTGACTTGTTCATAATGCTTATACTCATATTTGGTCAGTTGGTTTTGGTCTAGTGATTGGATGCTAGCATGCTTGCTATGAAGATTGGTTTTTGGTTTTGGCAAGGGTTTCACCGATAGAGCATTTGGTGGAGATCTTTGATGCATTGCATAATTGGTGTTGGTGCAACTTCTGATGGAGTTTCAGGATGTTGTTGGTGATCATGTTCAAGACTTGGCATTTGGAGATCATTGCTAAAGCGTGTGGACCTATACTTGGTCTCGGTTGATCTAGGTTATGGACCGACATTGATATAACGTCTGGATAAGACCTATTGATGTATTTTTGGGATGAGTTATGTGTGGATATTATTTGTTTTGTTCTAAGGCTAACATGGTTTGTAATTATGTAATTGGTTTATTGTCTGGTGGTTGACCTGATTGTTTATGGTCAAGGGTTTGTATAAATAAGATATAAGATCTCATTGTAAATCATCATGGTTAATGTAAGAGGCCATGGTCAAGGAATGTAATGTGCGAATAATGTAATATCATTCAAGTAGAGGAGTTGGTCAATCATTGGAGATCGAATTGGGTTTATGGAAGAGGATTTAGTCCTATAGCATTGAGCTTAATCAGAACTGTACTCAGGCATAGGAGATGCTATCTTTTGTAGTTCAACATATCTTTGGATTGTAGTCTAGATCTATATGTAGTCAGTGAGGCTCCTTTTGTGATGAGCAGTGTACTCTAGGTTGTTGGCCTTCCTGAAATTGCAGGTCCCTTCATTGTAAATTCACATACTTACTACAAAACTATTATCTGACTGTGGGTAGGCTTCCCACCGTGGTTTTTCCCTTTACCAGGTTTTCCATGTACAAATCTTTGTGTTGTGTGGATGCTTTTTATTCTATTATTATTGTTTATGTTAATTGGATTAACTGCTATTTCGGTATTATTATTTTGGGTTCCGATATTGTTGTTCTAGATTGCTAATGCTTTTGGTAATCTATGACAACTGATTCACCCCCCCTCTCAGTTGTCTTCCAGTTATCTGAACTGTCTAACAATTGGTATAGAGATTTGGTCCTCTCTACATAAAGCTTAACCACTTGAGGAAGATCCTATGGCGACTAACAGTTCAAGTTCATCCAGTTCTTCTGGAGCTATCTTTCAAAGGGATATACCAAGTATTGAAGGAACAAACTATATAGTATGGAATATTCGGATGGAGACTCATCTGAGATGTCTTGGCAAGGATATTTGGGAGATCACACAGAATGGTGTCACACCCTATAATCCGGGATCTGGAAATCCTCCTCCGACAAACCTGGACAAGGAGCTTCAGAATGATTGTAGAGAAAGAGAAGCCCTCTTGTGTGCACTTCCTGGTCAGGAAATAATGAGATTAACAGATAAATCATCCGGAAAGGCTATATGGGATAAGTTGCAGACTCTTAACGAAGGTGACCCTACAATGAATATTTCTAAACTTGATGGTTACTGGGTGAGATATGAAAACCTGAAGATGGAAGAAGATGAAAGGATTATTGCATTCATGGAAAGGGTAAATGAGATTGTTATGGGAATTCAATGTTGTGGTGGAACTCTGAGTGAAGATGATTTTTTTTCTAAATTCCCAAGAGCCCTAACACTGGCTTACAAAATAAAGGATACTTCTATCAATGAGTTGAGAAAAATGGCTAATACATCTATCAATATTGATACTTTAGTTGGGAAACTATCTACTTTTGAGCTTAAGGAATTTGGACCTTATAGAGATGTGAAGACTGAACCTGCTTTTCATGCATCTACATCTACAAATGGTAAGCAAGACTGGAAATCTTTATAAGCAAAAGAATTAGAAGATATGAAGAGAGAAGATGACGAGTTTGAGCAACTTGAAGCACTATTTTCTAGAAGATTTCTGAAAGGACTGGTAGGAAGTAAGTATGAAGGAAAAGTACCTTTTAAATGTTTTGCATTTAATAAGATTGGTCATTTGCATCTAGATGTCCTGAAAGGAATTCAAGATTTGAAGAAAGAGTTAAGAGATCATTTAAGCTTAACCTTGGATATTAGAACAAGTATAGTTTCAAGAAAAACAGAGACAAATCATGCTACATAGTAGATGAGGAAGGCATTACTGATTCAGATGATGAACCGACAAAAGACTCTACTAGTGGATCCAAAAATGGGAAAGAATGGGTATTCTTGGCTATCAAGGAAGATGATCCGGCACTGGAAGAGAATGTACCTGAGGAGAAGGCACTTGATGCTAAAAATGAGGATAAGGATGAATGGGTAATTTATAGTGGTTGTTCATATCATATCATTGGAGATAAAGGGAAGTTTCTATCTTTACAAGAATTTGATGGTGGACTAGTTAGATTTGGAGATGACAAGGCATGTATGATCAAGGGAAAAGGAGCTATATCATTGGATGGTAAGAAAAACAATGACAATGTTTATTATGTTGAAGGTTTGAAGCATAATATTTTGAGTGTAGGACAATTGGTAGATAAGGGATTTCAATTACAGTTCAAGAATGGAAAATGCAAAATCATTAACAAATCTGGCTTGGAGATTGCAATCGGTACAAAGACAAAAGGTAACATATTTCATTTGAACTCTGGTGAGAAGACATGTTTGATTACAGAGATTGATGAGAGTTGGCTATGACATAAAAGGCTATGTCATGTGAATTTTGATTGCATTGTAAAGATCAGTTCAACTAAGGCTATTAAAGATATACCTAAGATTATGAAGCCCTATGATTTGCTATGTAAAGAATGTAAAATGGGTAAACAAGTCAAAATATCTCTTAGGAGTATACAAGATAAATCAAATGATGTTCTTGATCTTATTCATACTGATTTTTGTGGCCCTGCTAGAGTTGAAAGCTTTCAAGGTGATAGATATTTCATGCTAATCATTGCTGATTATTCTAGAATAATGTGGGTTACTTTTTTGAGAGAAAAATTTGAAGCATTTGAAAGTTTTAAAATCTTTAAGGCTAAAGTGGAAACTGAGATAGGATTGAAGATTAAATGTTTGAGATCAAATCATGGTGGATAATTCACATCCGGTGAGTTTAATAACTTTTGTGACAAGCATGGTATAAGAAGACAATTTTTTGCTCCCTGGACACCTCAGAAGAATGGAGTTGTGGAAAGGAAAAACAAAACTATCTCGAATGCTGCTAGAACAATGATGATGGAAGCTAATCTACCTCATATCTATAAGAGAGAAGTAGATAGTACCACGGTTTATACATTCAACATAGTACATATCAAAGGAGAAACCGGTAAGACACCTTACGAATTATGGTTTGGCAATACACCTATAGTTAAATATTTCAGAATTTTTGGTAGTAAATGTTATATCAGGAAAGATGATACTATTGGGAAATTTGATCCTAGAAGTGATGAAGGCATATTTCTTGGTTATTCTAATGAAATTAAAGCATATAGATGTTATAACAAGAGATTGCAGAGAATAGTGGAGAGTGCTAATTTGTCAAAGTAGATGAGCTGAGCAAAAGACAAAATAGAATTTATGAGAAGGAACTGACAGTGGAAATGATTATATCTGAACCGGTAGAACCTTTACTGGAATAGAGAGTTGAACTAGTTACTCCAGCAACATCAGATAATTCTATAGTAATTGAAGAACAGGGAAGAGGAACAGAAAGTCAGAAGACTCCTAGGTATGTGAGATTGAATCATGCTGAAGATCAAATCATTAATGGGGATAAAACCAATGGAGTGATGACAAGAAGAAGACTGAAAACTAATGAGGTATGTTTAATTTCACAAGTTGAACCAGTATTAGTAATTGAGGCATGTAAAGATGAATTTTGGTTAAAATCTATGGAAGAAGAATTAGATCAGAATGAGAAAAATAACACATGGACTTTGGTTCCCTGGCCTAAAAATAAAAATGTTATTGGAACTAAATGGGTTTATATGAATAAATTGAATGAGTATGGTCAAGTTATAAGGAATAAGGCTAGATTGGTTTGTAAAGGATATTCTTAGAAGGAAGGAATTGATTATGGAGAAAATTTTGCACTGGTAGCTAGGATTGAAGCTGTAGGATTATTTATTGCCTATGTTGCGTATAAAAACTACAAGGTTTATCAGATGGATGTTAAATATGCATTCTTGAATGGGGATCTTGATGAGGAATTTTATATTGAGCAACCTGATGGTTTTTCACTCTCAGATGACACTGATATGGTTTTTAAGGTTAAGGAAAGCTTTATATGGATTGAAACAAGCACCTAGAGCTTGGTATGCAAGGTTGCATAAATATCTTTTGAAGCTTGGTTTTACTAAGGGCAGTGCTGACAGTAATTTATATTATAAAATCATTGATGATGATATATTGATTGTTGAAGTATTCATTGATGACATTATTTTTGGAGGTGAAGATAAATTATGCATAAAATATTCTAAGAATATGGAGAAAGAATTTGAGATTTCTATGATTGGTGAGATGAAATTTTTATTAGGTTTGCAGATTATTCAAACTGGCAAAGGTACTTTTATCTGTCAAACTAAATATGCTAAGGAATTGTTGAAGAAATTTGGTATGAGAGATTCTAAACCGTAAGTACACCTATGATTACAAGTGAGAAATTGACAAGGAAAGATGTTTCTGCACTAATAAATCCTACAAGATACAAATCTATGATTGGAGGTCTACTTTATTTGACTTAGACTAGGCCTGACATTATGAAAGTTGTTTGTATTGTTTCAAGATTTCAGAGTGATCCTAGAGAAAATCATGAGATGGCGGTGAAAGGGATTTTTAGATACTTGCAAGGTACATCAGAATATGGCTTATGGTACCCTAAGGATGATAACTTTACTTTATGTGCATATACCGATGTTGATTGGGCTGGAGATGTTGATGACTGGAAATGTACTTCCAGTGGATCTTTCTTTCTTGGAAAGACGTTGGTTTCATGGATCAATAAGAAACAGTCATGTACTTCTTTATCTATTGTTGAAGTTGAGTATGTTTCTATTGCTACTAATTGTACAAAATTTTTACAGATGAAGCAAATGTTGAAGGATATAAAGGTAGATTGTGATGCACCGATAGTTATTCACTGTCATAACTCTGCTGCTATTGATATATCAAAGAATCCAATATTTCATTCTAAGACAAACACATATCTATCAAGTATAACCTTTTGAAGGAGAAGGTGGAAGCAAATGAAGTTAAACAGGTTTATGTGAACACTAAAGAATAGATTGCAGATATTTTCACTAAACCTCTATCCAAGGAATCATTTGAGTACCTGAGAGAAAAATTGGGGGTTTCTGCCCCTCTGACAAAGACTTGATTGATGCGGTCTGGCATTATTCTGGTATGCATTATCAGAGATACTATTCATACCGGAACTAATGTGGGATGCTACTACTCAGGGGGAGTAGTTAGCTTTGTGATTCAGAGGCTTATGTTTTTGCTTTGACATTTATGTCATATTTTTGGCATTGATGTCAAAGGGGGAGACATAGTGATGTGAAAGAAATTCAGAACTTTACAGAGATATTATTCAAAGGGGGAGAGATATTGTTGGCTGTCTTCCATAAGGGGGAGACTTGTTTGACATTTCTTGCTACATAGATGTTTTTCACATCTAGTGTTTCCATCAATGCCAAAGGGGGAGATTGTTGGCCATTTGGTGGAATTGATTATGTGTTGCATTGATGTTTTGTCATTGATGCCAACACTAGCTGTTTGGATGCTTTACCGACACCCTTCTGATCCTGGTAGGTTGAGTGGTTTTTGGTTAACTTTGATCCGGCATGATCCGGTTGACTCCAGTATAATCTGATGATAGAATTGACTTGTTCATAATGTTTATACTCACATTTGGTCAGTTGGTTTCGGTCTGGTGATTGGATGATATCCTACTTGCTATGAAGATTGGTTTATGGTTCTGGGGAGTGTTTCACCGGTAGAGCATTTGGTGGAGATATTTGATACATTGCATAATTAGTGTTGGTGTAGCTTCTGATGGAGTTTCAGGATACTGTTGGTGATCATTGCTAAAGTGTGTGGACCTATACTTGGTCCTGGTTGATCTAGGTTGTGGACTGACATTGATGTAATGTGTGGATAGGACCTATTGATGTATTTCCAGGATGTCTTATGTGTGGATATTATTTTTTTTGGTCTAAGGCCAACATGGTTTGTAATTATGTAATTGGTTTATTGTCTCGTGGCCAACTTGATTTTTTATGGTTGAGGGTTTGTATAAATAAGATGTAAGATCTCATTGTAAATCATCATGGTTAATGTAAGAGGTCTTGGTCAAGGAATGTAATGTGCGAATAATGTAATATCATTCAAGCAGAGGAGTTGGTCAAACATTTGAGATCGAGTTGGGTTTATGGAAGAGGATTTAGTCCTTCGGTATTGAGCTTAACCGGAACTGTACTCAGGCATAGGAGATGCTATCTTTTACAGTTCAACACTTATCTGAATTGTAGTTTGGATTTGTATGTAGTCAGTGAGGCTCCTTTTGTGATGAGCAATGTGCTCTAGGTTGTTGGCCTTCCTGCAAGTGTAGGCCCCTTTATTGTAAACTCACATACTTATGGCAAAAGTATTATCTGACTATGGGTAGGCTTCCCACCATGGTTTTTCCCTTTACCAGGTTTTGTACATACAAATCTTGGTGTTGTGTGGATTCTTTTTAGTCTTTTATTATTGTTTATGCTTAATTGGATTAATTGCTATTCTGGTATTATTATTTTGGGTTCTGGTATTGTTGTTTTAGATTGCTAATGCTTTTGGTAATCTGTGACAACTAATTCACCCCCCCTCCCCTTCTCAGTTGTCTTCTAGTTATTTAAATTGTCTAACATGTTGAAGTACAATCTTGATCAAATGTGCATGTAATCTCTCATACCATGCTCTCAGTGCCTACATAAGACCATGCAAAGCTTTATGAAATTTACACACCATGCCTTTATCATCGGTCAAGGAAAATCCATCAGGTTGTTCATTGTATACTTCTTCTTCTATAATTCCATTTACAAATTCTAACTTGACATCCATTTCATAGACTTTGAATCCTTTATATGCAGCAAACACTAGTAGCATCCTTACTCCTTCCAATCTAGCAACCGGTGCAAAAGTTTCACCATAGTCCTCACCTTCTTCCTGTGCATATCCTTTGCAAACTAACCTTGCTTTATTTCTCACCACTTTTGCTTCTTCATTCAACTTATTCCTGAAGACCCATTTTGTTCCAATTACATTTTTATCCTTCGGTCTAGGAACAAATGACCATGTCTAATTCTTCTCAATTTGATCTAATTCTTCATTCACTGCCTTCACCCAATCATCATCCTTTAGTGCTTCCTTAACTGTCTTGGGTTCCATTGAAGATATCAAGCATGAATTCTCTCTAATATTTCTCCTGGTTTGCACACCTACATTCTTATCACCAATTATCTATTTTTATGAATGATTCAGTCTGACATATCTAGGTATTGCCTATGTCGGTTCTGCATCTTCTTTATCAAATTCTTCATTTTCACTGTCATTGCTCATCGGTTGAGCACCTAGTTTTGAATTTGTTGGTTGTTCATTATTCTTTTATTTCAGTTCAATGATAACAAACTTTTCCTTATTATCATCCTTTTCAGGTTTAGATCTGCTTGTACCTTTAGACTTATAAGATAAATCATCAACTTTTACATTAGCACTTTCAATAATTTTCTTAGTCCTCTTATTGTAACATTTATATGCTTTACTCTTAAAAGAGTAACCAAGAAAAATTCCCTCATCATATTTTGCATCAAAATTCTCTGTGTAGTTATCTCTCTTGATAAAACATTGACTTCCAAATATTTTAAAATAACTAACACAACGAGTTTTTCCATACCCTATTTCATAGGGTGTCTTATTGTTACCTCTTTTTACCAATACCCGGTTAAGAGTGTATACAACAGTACTGACTGCTTCTCTCCAATTTTTTTTAGATACATTACTCTATAATAACATAGTTTTTGTAGCTTCAACTATTGTTCCGTTCACTCTTTCTGCAATGCCATTCTGTTGTGGTGTCCTTGGAGCTGACATCTATCTCTTTATACCTGGTTCATCACAATACTTAACAAATTCATCAGATGTGAATTCACCACCTCGGTCTGATCTTAAACACTTCAAGTTCTTACCTATTTCCTTCTCAACCAGAGCCTTCAATTATTTAAATTTATTAAATGCTTCGTATTTCTCTCTTAGAAATGTTACCCACATCATTTTAGAATAGTCATCGGTGAAGATTATAAAATACCTATCATCTTAATAACTCTTTGTTCTCATAGGACCATAGAGATTAGTATGTACCAAATCTAAAACATTCTCAAAAATACCATTCTTGCTCTTGAAAGAAATAGAGGTCATCTTACCCATTTGACAATCTTTGCATATCACACTATCTGGTTTGACAAGTTGGGGTAATCCTCTTACAACACTTAACTTGCTTATCTTAATCAAATTATCAAAATTAACATGACAACATCTTTTGTGCCACAACCAGCTATCTTCCATTTTTGCAACCAAATCGTTATTAACATTACTGTTCAAATGGAATAAGTTACCTCTAGTTTTCTTCCCGGTAGCAATCAGTTCACCATTACTTCCAAGAAATATGTAGACTCCACTCTTAAATTCAAGCAAATAAAATTTATCATTGAGCTGACCAACACTTAAAATATTGTTCTTAAGACCATCAACCCAAAATACATCATCAACATTACTCTTTTCATTTAGAGAGATAGAACCTTTACCTTTCACCATGCAAGGAGAGTTGTTTCCAAACCTAACAACATCTCCATCAAATTCATTAAGGGCTATGAACTTACTTTTGTCTCTGGTCATGTGATGTGAGCAACCGTTGTCTATAATCCACTCATCACTAATCTCCATATGCGATACTAGTGCCTTTTTATCAAACAGTTTCTCCTTCACAACTACAAACACAATTTCTTCATTATTATTTTCTTCTTTTGACTCCTCATTGGTCACACCTTCATCTACTGCAACATAATAGTGTTTCTTTCCCTTTCCTTTGAATCTTCTGAACTTTTCTTTCTTATCGGTGTTAGGGAAGTTAGTAGCAATATGACCAATTTTATTTAAAAAGAAACACTTGAAACGTAGCTTTCCTCTATACTTACCAGTGCCTCTTGGAAATCTCTTTGCTAACAATGCTTCAAGTTCCATCACATGATATTTATTTTACATATCCCCCTAAACCAATGCTTGGTTCTAGCATGTAACACAAGATTTTTAGAAATATTGATTGCACTTGTATTATCACAATAGATAGTCACCGATTCTGACATATCTATCTTGAATCCTTCTATCACATGTCTCATCCATATTGACTGCATGCAATTCATGGATGCAACAACATACTTAGCTTCAATTGTAGATTGAGAAACACAAGTTTGTTTCTTGCTCATCCATGCCACTTATCTTCCTTTAATCATGCTAAAACAACTATTAAAGACATTCAAATTAATCTTTCAATGTGCCTAGTTCTAGCATGTAACACATGAGTTTTAGAAATATTGATTGCACTTGTATTATCACAATAAATAGTCATCGGTTCTGACATATCTATTTTGATCCTTCAATTTATTCACTATCTTCATCTCCCCGATTACTTCCATGACTTATCCTGCACTCATGATTTTGATATATATCTTTTCCTTTTCTAGCAGATGAACCAATAGCATAAGCTTTAAAGGAAGATTCAGTAGAGTTTGTCACACTATTGTCAAAACTATTTAATTCAAAAGTTGTAAGCTTACCAATCATTGAATCAACAGTTACCTTATCCTTTGCAATAGGTCTAAGCTCTTGGATTCCCGATACTCTAATAGCATACTGAGGTTGAAGAGTTCTGAGCATTTTACTTACTATTGTATCATCTTCTATTTTTCCTCCAACACTCTTAATGCTGCCAACATGATTTACTTGGAATGATTAATTAATTAAATAATTAATATAGATTGATTTATTTTCCATGTAACATTGATGATTGCATAATTAATTAATTAGGTGCTCAAGGTTGATTTAATTATCTTTGGTTAGGACCTTGGTGATGTTTGTCGAGATTAGGGGCCCATGGTTTAGGTGACCATTTTTAAGGTATTACATTTGCCCCTCTTTGAATTAATTTGCGAGCAATGCGTTGGTTCAAAGAGTAGTTGATGTCAAATAGAAATCAGTTATGAACTTGATGGATCAAAAACTGATGAAGAGCAAGATGTTCAGCTTGATTTGAAGCAATGAAACTGAACAAATTGATTAAAGCAGTACCGATACTAAACTGGATTGAACAAGAACCAATGCAGAGCGAAATATCATTGTTGAACTTGATGGATCAAGAAACAAGTACCGATCTAGAACTTGACTGAACTATAATTGATTGAGAAAACTGATAAAACCAATTCCAAACTTGATTGAACAAGAACTGATTAGCGAGAGATAAATCGATTCCGAACTTGATTGAACAAGAACCAATTAGCAAGATAGAATGTCCATCTTCATTTGATGTGATGAAACTGAACACCAATTTGAAGATTGATTCAGATAAGGACAAAAATTGATATGCCCCTAGAGATTGTTTTATTTGACATCAAAGCACCTAGTAACAAGGTTTAGTTGATTTTCTACGATTGAAAAGAATTTTGTTTGACTTTAGATGAAGATTTGAAAAATTTCTCCACTTTTTGATAATGATAAACACTAATAACGAAAAAAGATGTAAAGAGTATGCCCTCTCAAGAGTGAAATCAAAAAATAGCGAGAGCACAATGATTATAGGAAAAAAAATATTTATTGATCATAATTTGAGCACAGAGTTTGATGTAAGAATTAATTTAAGATCATAATTGAATTGAGTGCAAAATGATTTGAAAATTGACTTGAGGATGAAGGTGCTAAGTGGTCAACACTGTGAAATTTCAACTAGAAAATTGATGTCAGATTTTGATTTTGATCCCAAAAATGGACTCAGGACGGTTGATTTAGCTTAGAGTACAAATTTTTATGTCCATCGGAGCAAGTTTGAAAAATTAGGGTTTGGGATCTATAAGGTGTTCTATGTGTCATTGTCAATTCAATTTTACCTCTCAAAAATCAAAATTCGAAAAACGTCTTGTGAAGAAAAATGGCAATTCCTGTTCAAGATCATCAATTCAAGCACCAAAGATGACATAATAGACCTCGAAACTATCCTCCAATAGTAAGTATTCGATCTCAAGCCTTTTGAATTTCTCATTAATTGATTTTTTGTTAAATTTCTCATTCTTAATTTCACTTTAGGTCGTCTTGTGTCATTTTATCGTTTGGTTCAATATTTTATCTTGTACAAGTATCTGACAATTTGTGTTTTGTCGTATGGTCATGTATGGTTTATCATATGGCATCTACCCTTCCATCGTACGAGGATGTTCTTCATAGACCATTTAATTATCTGACATAACACACTTTATCGTATGGGTCTGTTTACTCATGCGGCTTGTAGTGTTTTGTCGTATGAGTTTCTACTTGATTGTACATACTCCTATGAAAAATAGTGTATATTTTTAAGGATCAAAACATCAATTCTTGATTTTCATTATTGTAAATTTGGATTCATTAGCACTTTTGTCACATTGTTAGCCCAAATTTGATCATGTAGTGATGATTTTTTTGTTCAATTTTGCAGGTTCAGTTGCCTGATATTCAGTTCAAAGGTACATATCCACCTTTTATGAGATTAGTGTGTGACTTATCAGATGCACAAAGAGATCACATTGGGTTGTGGATTTGGATACTTGTTAGAGATGCCTAATATCCGTGTGAATCACAGTTTGTTGACTGCATTGGTTGAGCGTTTCCATTATGAGCATAACACATTTTATTTTTTGACTGGAGAGATGATGATCACTCCTGGGGACATTTACATGATTTTGAGGATTCCTTTTACTATAGAAAAGGTAGATTATGATTCGACTCCATGATAGGGCATTGAGGCTCTCAGACACATTTTCCATGATGAGACTATCCTTGACTGTGCTATCACTTGGGATGATTTTTTATTAGATATGGTGCATAGTACCCTCTTGCTTGCATTTTGGCTAGCATTATTGGTTGTTTCATGATGCCTAACAGAGGACAATAGGGATTCTTATGTGGATGGGGTAGGACGCTAGAGAGATTACTTATTCATCTAACTAGATTAGGTTGGATTTCATGCTTACTCACGCATATGTACCATGAGATATATGAGATCGCCTATAGAGGGATGAAAAGTATGGCAGCAGGTGTTCTAGTTTTGCAGATCCAGGCCTCAGAGCACATCCTAGTTTGTAGACCTATTGTGGATGACGTGCGACAGGATGACCAAGCTATTGTATATAGATATTCTAGTTATATCACACAGCCCCACCTAGGCAAGACTGATTTTTGGATGAGGCAGTTAGATGACTTGATAGCTATAGCATGGAGACCATATAGGAGTCTAGAGCTATGAGATGATTAGAGGAGACAACAGAGAGATATGTTTATGAATAGACCTCTCATTGGTAGATATTCTATTATTATTGAGTGTTTTGTAGTGTCTAGGGTTTTGAGGCAGTATGGGAGGCCACATAGTATATCCCAAGAGTTTACTGCTTATGCTAGATTTACAGATGACCAGAGATGAGGATGGGAAACTAGACTCTCATATGCCTTGGCCATGTAGGGATTAGCGGGTTTACAACCGTAGAGATGGGAGTACCTGGAGGATGTTGCAATCGCGGGGGTATTTCCCTAGTATAGAGATTGGTTTCAGAGACATCCCTTTCCTCGATTTACAGATCCTGGAAAGAATTCTCCTTATATAGATGAGGTTGAGGATGTAACTGCACGAGCTCAAGGAGAGATGACACCTAGGGGGTTGGGGGGGGTCTGGGTGCAAGTAGCAGTAGTGCACCTATCACATGATGAAAACGAAGGAGAGGAGAGGAATAATCATTGGGTGTGGTTGGTGGAGATGTAGGTGATGAGAGAGGAGGAGAGGTTGCAGTACATGTAGAGATGGGTGAGGCATTGAACCCTAGTGGTGAGGATACTACGAGAAAGGTACGACAAAGGAGAGAGGAGTAGGGAGTTGGAGGTGAGGAGGTTGGAGTAGGAGGATAGACACAGAGATATTATCCATACCCTAAGGGGGAGGGTACGTTTTTTCCAAACACAAGTGGCAGTGGCGGAGGCACAAATTACAGAGCTTGAGGACAGGATGGGACTAGGAGATTTAGAGATTGAGAGCAGAGCTAGATGTCTCTTAGCATGAGGTCCTTCATCAGACTAGTTGCATAACGTATTATGTAGTAGCTTATAGTGCAACAGTGCCGACAAATAGACAAGTGGTGCCATATTCCCAGTCATTGGCTTGATCTGAGGGAGCACAGGCACCTAGATAGGTTGATGCTCAGTAGGCACCACCTCCTCCAGTAGGCGATGGGGGAGAGGGCCATAGCTATATTTTGATTCTCTCTACTATTTTTGTTGTACACCCCATTTTTGTAGTTTATACAATTCTTGCCCCAATAGATATTGTATATGACATTTGAGATCATTTTGTACCATTTTGACATTGAGATTTTTTATGAGATATATAAGACACATGATTCAACCTCATTGTACTTGTGTTATTGATGTGAGATGATTTATATGTATGTCTATGTATGTCTATATGTTTGTACATGTTTTTTTTTTTTTTTTATCATGCAAATGGGTGACCTAATGGATGAACATGATGATGCAAAATCCAA